>NC_063182.1:15728656-16035936 GCF_023159225.1 Perognathus longimembris pacificus | reverse complement strand
CACACTAGAGAAAAATAATAGAAAAGTTTTACCTATAGGAAGGATTAAATAGGATAAAGAAAGAAGTTTTGCTTGGAAAAGAACTTTTTCTTTCTTTTATTTATTTACTTCTTCTTTAGAACTAATCATACATATTAGGGAGAAGACATTGCTTTTCTCTAGCCACATTGCCAGTATTTTATATGAGCAAATGAAATGTCCACCATAATTGCACGTTTGTTAGTTAAGAGGTGCTCTGGAAAGGTAGCTCAGGGTTGGTATTGTGAAAATCTGTCATGATCTAACACTTTTACAAGCTAACTGTCTTCATGTCTTCTTTAATAGTATTACAAGTTAGTTGAAACAAATAAATGAAAGATGAAAAGATGAGATAAATGTAACTTTGATGGATGCAGTTAAACTACTTTAATGTTTATGAAATAAACGATGATACAAAGTAAAAAACAAAAACATTTGGATAGGGAGAACACAAGGAAGTTTACACAAAAGATTAATGCAGGGGAAGAAAGACAAAAGCAAAGGCAGGTCTGATGTCACTGTACCTGACTTTGGTACCCTGGATATTGTATATATGTGTAACTGGAACTAGGGAAAGGAAGGGGAATAACAAAATCAAGAGACAAACGTTAAAAGACAAACCAAGGCAACAGCAATACTTACAAAACTATATGCTGTAAACCAACTGTACTACTCATGGGGGGAAGAGAAGTGGGGGTGGGGGACATGCAGGAGAAAAAGAGGGAGGAGGTAACTAGTTGGATAAGAAATATATGCAATGCCTTATGTATGAAACTGTAGCCCTTCTATATGTCACTTTGACAATAAACAAATACATTTAAAAAGATTACTGCTGGGTTGAAGGGAAAAAGCTGGGAGAAAATGAGGGAAGAAGTGGCACTGTTAGAAAAGAAATGTAGTCAGTATGTTACTTATGTGACTTCAACCCCTCTGTATAACCTTTACAATGCATTTAAAAAAAAAAAAAGACTAATGTTGATAGCTTTCAAAGAGCTTTCTATTTCACAAATTCCAAAAAGAAAAAAAAAAAAAGAGGTGAATTTGCTCCTATTCAAAGTGCTACACTCTGGTTTTGGAATGTTTCACAAACACCACATGCTAAAGATTCCGTCTTCAGCTTGATGACATTGGGAGATGATGGAAACCTCAAGAGCTTGGGTCCACAAGCAAGTTTTTAGGTTATTCTTACGGTGTTTTTGAAAGGATTAAGGGACTCCAGGCTACTTTTGTCTTCCTCTGTGGCATCAACGAAATGAGGGATTTCGCCCAGTCACATGACCTCTACAATGATGTGCCTAAAGTACTAGATCCAGCAATCATGGTCTAAAACTCCATTTAGTGTTTAATGTGACAGTTAACTCTATAAACTTTTTTAAAGTTTACATTACCTACATACCACAAATTTAGTGTGATGATTTAAATTTTATTTAATTCAAATATTTTTCATTGTCCTTTGTTTTTAATTTAGACCAGTGCTACATAATTTGTAACCATTTTAAACATTTTAAATTATCTTTTTGGCCAATATTACTTAATTTAATGTTGTAGAGGTTAGAGAGAAGAGCTTTTAAAATTATGATTTAAAATTAGCATTATGTTTAAAACTATTCCTTCCTTCCATTTAATGTCTAGCAGTTCCTACTGAGATTTTAATCTTCCAAGTAAACTTATATTTATTCTTTCTTATTGTTCAAATTACTTTGTTATTGATCAGGGATTATAATAATCTCTTCATGGGGGTAGATAGTTTTATTGTTTTTCCTTCTATTTATTTTGTTAATATTTTTGCTGCTCTCCATATTATTTGTTTTCCTCTACCTCATCTAGTGTAATTTTGACCTGTCTTGATGATTAGCTTTGTCATTTCTCTTCATTTCCAAGGTACCAAATTTCTCTGTGAAGTGCTTTTGCAGAAAATTTGCTGTATTATAATTTTCCTTCTATTCAACCCACAAATCACCAATATTATGACAGAAGAGCACTCAAGACTACTGATGAGATTCTGCAGTTATTAAATGAATGATACACAATTCATGCTGATACTACACAAAGTTATGATAAGAGAAAACAAAACAGAACTACTATAGACAACTTCTCTCACTGACAACAGTGTGGCAGTGAGAAGGGGAGGGGCAAGGGGACAGGTGGGAAGGGAAGGGAAAGTGGGAGGAAAATGAGGGAGGAGGTAAATGATCCACAAGAACTGAACTCATTACCTTACTTATGTAACCTGAACCCCTTTGTATAGCACCTTTTACAACAAAATAAAATTAAGTTAAACATATTTGTGCATTGAATCAATGATATATAAACAGCAAATACAGTATAATCAAATGAAGCTTGTCACAGGAATGCAGGTTTGATTTTATATTTCAAAATCCTCAACAAAATTACAAAACAAATTGTTTAAAAATTTCATTGCATCCAATTTCAATGAATTTTCTCATTTTCCTTTACTTTCCCTCTTTGATTTGTTCTGTACCCTAGGCATTTTCATATCTAATGCTAGTTGTTAATCTTAAAATGCCTCTTCAGTTCTGTTGTTTCGGTTCTATCTTTCTTATGCTAAAATGTACCTGTTCTTCTAATGTATTTAATCACCTTTATA
The DNA here is from genome assembly GCF_023159225.1 of Perognathus longimembris pacificus. Classification (NCBI taxonomy): domain Eukaryota; kingdom Metazoa; phylum Chordata; class Mammalia; order Rodentia; family Heteromyidae; genus Perognathus; species Perognathus longimembris. The sequence continues at coordinate 16,033,310 of NC_063182.1, read as the reverse complement.
ATTTCTAATAATTTTGTATTAAGATATTATTTTTTAAAGAAAATTTATATTATGGAAAATAATTAAATATAATAGTGAGAATTTCAGTCTACACATCAGGTCTTTCAGAAGATTCTTGGGGGCTGGGAATATGGCCTACTGGTAAAGTGCTCACCTCGTATACATGAAGCCCTGGGTTTGATTCTCAGCACCACATACATAGAAAAGCTGGAAGTAGCACTGTGACTCAAGTGGTAGAGTGCTAGCCTTGAGCAAAGAGAAGCCAGGGAGAGTGCTCAGGCCCTGAGTTCAAGACCCAGGACTGGCAAAAACAAAAAATAAAAATAAAAAAATAGAAAACACTAATGGAGCAGAAAATTCTCATTCAAAAGTAGTAATATTTTGGGGCTGGGCATATGGCCTAGTGGCAAGAGAGCCTGCCTCGTATACGTGAGGCCCTGGGTTCGATTCCCCAGCACCACATATACAGAAAACGGCCAGAAGTGGCGCTGTGGCTCAAATGACAGAGTGCTAGCCTTGAGCAAAAGGAAGCCAGGGACAGTGCTCAGGCCCTGAATCCAAGGCCCAGGACTGGCCAAAAAAAAAAAAAAAAAAATTAGTAATATTTTAAGCTAACAATATTTGCTAACACTTGGTTTTCAGGCATTGTCTTATCTTGTTGAAAGAGCATTTCCAGAAGCCTGAAATTGTAACTGAGGCAAAATGAAGGTAGAGTTTACTTCATACTTATTTTAAAAACCCTTTGTGAGATCTGACAATCTATGTTATTTTAACAATACTCAATGTGTATACATTAAAAAATTTTCCTTTCATAGGATAATTGTGTTACATATCAAATGTTAAATTTTGAATATAATCACTCAGGTGATTGCTGGAAACAGGTACAAGGACAAGCATATACAATGACTCTCTCAACTCCTCCTTTTCCCAGTTGCTATGTCTCTCATTATCTTATCCATTCAAAATATTTTATAAATAGCTCAGAAATATTATAGACAGTAAATTCTCCTTTCTCTTTCCAAATTTATTTAAGCCAAAGGTTATTGTTTTTAGAAGACTAGAAGAGTCTGTGGATATAAAAGAGAAAAGCACAAATAAATCCTTCTAACAAACCTTCCTAGGCTTCCAATTTAAAATATTTACTTTGATAACTTCAACAGTAGTAATGACAGTAGTAGTAGCTATTACTTATTGAACACACAGCATAAGACTGCACTGTGTTAAACTGACAGTTAAGTTTACATGAGATTGATACATTGCCTTTAATTTTAAATCCAGGACTTCAGAATTCTTGTCCAGATTTACACAGCTGCCATAGTTCAAATTTATTTGCTTGAATTCTGGACTCATAGAATAATTATTTCATTTACTTGTGATTATTTCCAGAGTATTAACCTTGAAGGATTGGTGAAGAAAATTGAGTGGCACTTATTCCCAAGTTTGCATTGAGCTATGGCACAAAAATATCTACAAAACAGGACTGCATACTCCTATGCCTACTTTGCATCATATGTCTCTTGAAGTAGGCTTTTATTCTTAAATCAAATAAACACTGTTAATGTTTTCAAGTCTCCAACATCTTGAAAACCCACAGCATGAGTCCATTCAACTTGCATCAATGACTGAAGTTAAGTATAATGAAAATATGAATGATGACATAAATGTATACAAAACCATCTCCACCAAATAGCCAGTTCTGAGAAATGAAATTTTAGAATTTATATGCTCATAGACCAAAGTCATTCTCACAAGCGAGTTCTATATTCTAGCTTACTAAGGATCATACCTTTGGTATAGTGAAAGTTGACAGAGATGAAAAATATGATGAGAATTATCTAATTGAACAAATAGGTAACTGACTAGTTAGACCAGTTATGCCAAACTCACAAGGACCCTGTTGGCCCAGTATTGGAAATTGAGGCAGTTTAACAATTGGTGTCTTACTCAGTTTGTTAGCTGCAGCAGGATTGTCTGACACCCAGTTCCCATACATTCCACTCCAGTGCCAGCCATTATTCTGTTATATCTTTTACTTTGGAGAATACCTCAATATAATCACAGACAGGAAATAATTATTATTCGAAGCAAAAAATGCAGGAGAGTGCCCAGGGTTGATATTTTTCACCTCCAAATAATTTCTTCCCCAAGCCAGGATTAAGTCACATTGATTAACAGGCATGAGCTTCCATCTGATATTGCTATAGATTGCCCGGCCCTTGCCTCCCCATCAGTAAAGGATTTCAATTTTCAGAATCTGTGCTCCACTTTTCACAAGCTGAGAAGTTACTCCAATTGGCGAAATAAAAAATGACAATAAGGATTTTCTTCATTCAGTCCTGGATGTGGCCTGCCTCCACTTCTGTGCACTCCTAAATATCCAGCTACATCATCTCAGTTCAATTGGGCAGCTAGTCCTGCTGACACTCTCTCCAGCTGTCCATTCCGAAAGGATTGCACTTCCTTGCTCTGCTCCTGCTGTTCCAATTCATTACAACATTTTCTGTAACTATTTCACTTTGCTCCACTGTAAGAGTGAGTCCAAGTGAAGCTGCTTGCATTAGCTATTCCCAGAGGACATGCTATTACAACTCAAATAAATGAAAAATTATGTGCAAAGAAGACATCCAGACATTAGAGCCTTAGAATATTCTTACATAAAGCATGGTTGACTTGTACATTGCTTTCTGGTTAAAAATTCTATTTGACATATGGTACTTCAATTAAAATTAAAGGTATTAGATACCCAGAATTAGATAACTAATTTCAAACACTTTCAATCTTCTAGCCAAATATTCATTTAGTCGTTAATGAATAAACAATTATGTTAATTTATTTAATATTTCCCCCTGAAATACCCTTTAATCAAGTAAAAAGATTTATCAAGCTAAAATTCAAAACAGTTTAGTTCAATTTGAATTTCAGATAAAAGATCAATATCATTTTAATATAAATATGTCCAAAATGTTAGAAAAGGCATATTCATAACTAATAGTTTGTTGTAAACATTATATTAAAATGATTTGCTGCAGAGACATATTTAATTATCTAATTTTAGATAATTCCACTATTTTGTTTAAAATTTAAGTTTTGTAATGAGTATCATGATATGATAGTCCTATCTATCTATCTCCCTTCTAACTCTTTAAATATTTCTTCACTGTTAAAAGAAATTTTGTAATTTCTATTTAACAATGTGTCCTGTGTTTCAACCCCGAGCAAAATTACTTTACAGGTGAATATTACTGAAAAAAAACCTCCACATGTGAGGTAACTACTTGCCACTCTACCCTTTCAACTTCATCATAAATTATCATTTTCTTTGGTGACTTTTAAAAATCAACACAAAGTAATACTGGCTGTCATTTTTTTCTGTAATGTTACCTACAGTTTAATTGACATAACTTGATTATCTGAATATAGTGATTAGATTAGTCATTGTTTGGCTCATCGTTAACTCTGAAGCAAAGGAGTAGTGCTAATTGTCTTCTAGATTTCATACTGCCCTACTCATTGCCTTTGGGATGTGTGGTGTGTGGTGTGTGTGTGTGTGTGTGTGTGTGTGTGTGTGTGTGTGTGTATGTTTATTACATTGTTGCTCTGAGAGCTTTTATAAATATATTTTAATATTTTTGTACTTTAAATATAAATTATTGATCACTCTGAAAGATTACAAAGCTAAGTTTTTTATAGGTAGGATACCTTTGGACATATTCAAATATTGAATCTGAGACAGTAATGTCCTTTTAAAAATTATTCAGAGACACCTATTTTTAAAAGCTTGGAAAATTTCAGTTGCTAGACTACTATGAAAAAAAGAGGTTTGAATGACACTTGCCTGTGCATGTAGGAGAGAAGCCTGGCAATTGAATGGCTTAGGAGACAGCAGGATAAAGATCTTAATTTGCATCTAGGAGAAAAAGTGATAATAAATATTTTTATGAGTTAAGAAATCAGATGTGTCTATAAAATAGGGACTTCATAATTTCTGTAGATAAAGGCAATTTAAGATTTTGTAAATTAATTTCTAAAGTTTATACTTAGTATGAGAATTTATATATTTCATATTGATTTCAGATCAGAGAAATATTAACATGAAACAGTAAAACATTGTCCTACCAGTTTTCTATTTTGTTTTGAAATGGCACCAATCTACTAGGGTTACATTACAACTGAACTGAAACTTAGTAAGTGTAGCAAGCTAAAACTTAGATTTCTTAGTGGATGAAATGAGTCATTCATGAAAACTAGAGTGGAGGTGAATCACAAGGTATTATGTGTTGCTACTCTTTTTAAAAATTTTTAATGAAGACTGAAGTTGGGTTGTATGTTACAGTCCCCACTGTTGTTTTATTGCCATCTTGATAAGATAGCATTGAATACTATTTCCCTAGACATTTATTTGCCTTTCTTGTAAGTCTGGTTAATTCCCTTCAACAATCCATGGCTGAAGCTTTTCAATTACATTTCTTGGCAGTAAGGTTGTCTTAAAGCAGTTCTAAATTTGCAGATATTGATGGTTTGGAACCTATTCTTGTTCAACTTATTTTATCATCTGAAGTACAGTGACTGTAGAAAAATCAGATTTTATGCCATTTCTCCACAGTTGAATTGTGTGCACAAGTTATCTCAAAGGCTCTGGTCTGTCATTGAAATTTCTGTCTCTGGACTTTCTTCAAATACATAAAGCACTAGAACCAAGTCACATATACTAATCATTTGGCTCTCCTTTCCATCCAGTAGTCTATTACGGATTTATTTCTTGGATCAGTGACTCCTTGTTGTATTGAGTAGCCTTTGGTGCATCATTGCAATTTCAATGAATGATTTGTTCTTGCTGAAATGCACAGTGGGAAGCTGTCACCCCCTAAAATGTGTGTATCTGGATCTCTGTATAGGTAATAAAAGCTGAATAATGTTGTACAAGTGGAATCCCAATTCAATATAATAGAAAATGATGAAGGGACTCTAGATGTCAGTTTCTACCATGTGAGAAATCAACCAGTAGAGAGCCATCTCCAGAAATCTCTGCTGTTTACACCACTCAGTCTTTGGTGCTATGTTACAGTAGCTTAAGCTCACTAGATCTGAATAGAATATAATTAAAATAGACAGTTTAAAAATACTTAGGGATTTTTCTCAGTATGCCAGATTGGGATCAGGATGTCCTGCTGGCACCCTTCAAGCTTTGTGATTATTCTTTAACCATCTACTCTGGTTCTTCCCACTTCTCCCCTTATGCAGATACTTGTGAGTTGAAATGCAATTTCTTGAGCATGAAGTATTTTGTACCAACTATAAAAAGTATTGCATACACAATATTTGAATATTGCTTAAATCGGATGATTTAATTTTTCAACAAAAACCATTGACATAATTCTTATCAAGGTGTGCTACTGACAAAAAGACAAACACAAAATCTCAACTGGTACAACCAAATTTCAGTGGCTATCCGAGACCATGATCATTGTATTATCACTTTTGGAATTAAAGGGAAGAACTTGAGACTAGTAAAAATCTTTGCATGCTATAAAATGATGCAGAGTTTCCAGTTTTTAAAACAAATAATTTGTGTTTACTTCCACAACAAAGTAAAAGGAGTCTGATTCTTTAAGTAAGAGCATGATAATTATTGAATAGAATTAAATTTGATACAGCATTTTCCTGGAAAATTAAAAACATTGCCAGGGCTGGGGATATAGCCTAGTGGCAAGAGTGCCTGCCTCGGATACACGAGGCCCTAGGTTCGATTCCCCAGCACCACATATACAGAAAACGGCCAGAAGCGGCGCTGTGGCTCAAGTGGTAGAGTGCTAGCCTTGAGCGGGAAGAAGCCAGGGACAGTGCTCAGGCCCTGAGTCCAAGGCCCAGGACTGGCAAAAAAAAAAAAAAAAAAAAAAAAAAAAAAAAAAAACATTGCCAGGTTTGTAGGTAAAAATAGGAGACTAGTAGTCTTTCTATTTTGCAAAGGATATTTTATGTCAAATAAGATTTCTAAATGGACTATGTAATAAAAATTTATAGTATAAAAATATGCATATAGTTTATTCATTCTTTTTTACTAATTATTGTATAAATGACTACAAATACCAGAATTTGCTATGCTATTTACAAAAATTTAAGGTTTCCTCTGTCTGAGTTTTTGCCATTGCAAATAATGCAATAATAGCTCTGTTCCTGTGTGCTGCATACATCTCTGATGCATACAGGTTGTGTCTTGTACAGGTTTTGTGTTGTGTAATTTAAATAGTTTTTCACAAATAGAGTACTAAAAGTACTGGACAACCAAACATTTCCCTCTCCTAAATATTGATTTTATAAATGACTGTCTCCAAAGCTGGAATTCTGTTCTACATCCTCACAACTGGCTAATGATAGTAGACATTGAGTGTGAATTAACGTGATAAGTTGGAAATGAGAATTAATAGGTTAGACTCTACTATGCATTTACCCTATTTTGAGATTTTTTTCACACATTCTATATGTATGATATGTACTTTTCTTTCCATATTATATTTCTTGGTCATTATGACTTGCTTGTGTGCATTGTTTGTGAGTCTTTCACTCACCATTCATTGGGGTGACCATTTCCCCTACATGTTAATTAGTGATAAGATTGTCTACTTTTGTTAATTAATTTAAATGAACAACTTATCTAATATTATTATTGTAAGTGACTTCTGTAAATATTTTGTTTATGAGAAATTATAAATATTTTATTTAATTTGTTACAAAGCTTTAACTTCAATACTTCAGAATACATGGATACACTTCTAACTTATTTACACATTTAATCCATTCTCCTTCATAAATTCAAAATACACTGTCTCTGTCATATCCAGTTAGCATAGCCTGCTGTAGTCATATTTTTCAGATTTTCTTCATTAGTACATCCGGAAACTATATTTGAAATGAGTTGAGGAGTGGGTTCTACTTTTTCCTGATGCTTTCTAACTTCAGTCACATCATTGAGAGAAACGTGAATCTTTCCCACTGATTTTCAGTACCATACACGTTACATCACACTAAATATTATGCTAAAAAAAGAGGTAAAGTGTCAGTGTCTACTTGGCACTGATAATTTGCTTTTATTGAAATGAGCTTAGTGACTTTTGAGTGTGTAGTAAACTGTTAATATTGTACAATTTTCTTGAAGTTATCTATATTTTTTAAATATTGATATAGTGTTTTATACTTGTGTATAAGATCAAGCACTCAGAGTAATTTTTATTTAGTTTATTTCTTTTGTGTATAAGTGTATATGTAAAAGTGGAAATATTATTCTTTTGTTTCCAAAATATATTTTAATAAAGATGAAAAAATATATTAAAATGAAATGTTTACTATTGAAAAATATTTGTATTATATTTTCATTGTTTTTATGCCCTAAATTCTGTTAAAGGCTTTTTCAAAAATAATTTAGTATATATCATAGTAGATCCATTATTCACAGAATAATAGTTCTTTATTAACCTGCACATAATTATGCATATAATGCATATAGTGGAGGTCCTGAAGTGTAAAATCTATTATATTTGCTGTGGTGCTATCATCAACAGTCTTTGAAAGTCATTCAGCACAGAGCACTGCCTTTGATCCTGAATGCAGACATACATGTTAAATATATCCTAAGCCAGAAAGGATTGTGATACATTACTTGAATAGAAAAAGTCAAAATAAATGTAAATACGTAGCTATAAATATTTAAAATAATATAAAATATTAATCTACACATATATGTATTTTACATAAACATATGCACATATACATTTATGCAATTGTGATTGTACCCTGAGCACTCCACCTAAGCTGAATGAGTAGAAAAAAAACAGAGGAGCCGTATCATTTTCTTAGCAAAGACATTTTCATCAGCTGGTTACACAATTTGTACAAAGTCTCTGCTATGATCACGTTGTGCATTTCCACATTAATAAATAACTGAGTTCTGTCCATGTTTTTGCTATTTCATATTAAAAAAAACTAGATATTCAAGCACAAAATCTAAAGTGGACATGTGCTCATAAATGACTGCTTAGGACAGCAATTTTCTAGTCTTATTATTCATACATATTTAAATTTATGACAAATTGCCAAAGTTTTCTAAAGTGGCTGTAGCATTTTACATTACATCAGTAGCAATTGAGAGCTGTATGACTCCCAGCAACATTTGGTACTGTTAATCAGTTTTAATTTTAGTCAATGTACTCAATGTTGAAGTAGGTGGGTTTGACTAAATTTCAGTCTAAAATAATTATTATATCCTCTAAGGATTACAAACAATAAAGATATTCATCTGATAAAATACTGTTGACCAAAGAATATTACTTGCTTTTTAGATGTTATTATTTTAATTTTTGAACTAGAAAAGGAATATAAAAGCATGTAGTTCAAAAGTCCCCAAAATAATAGAATTCAAAAATTTCATCTAAATTATTTTTCTAAAATGAGGTTATTTCATGTCAACCTCAGATATTTAAATTCTATTTGTATTTCTATTTCTGAAGTTTTAGAATGTTCAAGGGTCCAATCTGCCAATGTTGCTTATCTACAGTAGAAATTTCAAATTACTATCATTATAAACTCAATTACTCTTCAAATTTGAATAGGGCATTTTTTTTTTGTGAAGCCACACAAGAGAAACTTCAGAAAGTATTTCAAATGTTTAAATGAAGACCTGGGATGACAGAATACTCTCATAAGATTATATCTTAATAAAAATTATTTTAATCAGTATTTTATTGAAAATACAGCATAGCACTGAATGTGATCAGCATATTCTATATCTCATTTCTAAAATTTATCTTAGCCTGAAAACGTTGATGGGTTTTTGTACATGCAAATAAAATATGACAAATTTTTTTAAATTGTAGCTAAATTTTAAGAAATAAATATGACTGAACTATGAACAGGCACCAATGCAAAAGTGTTTTAAAATAATTTGATTATTTCCTCCCAAATATCATTCAATAAATTCTCTGCCAAAACAATGGAAAAAGAAGTTATACATATTTTCAGAATACAAATTTGATTTATGAAAATCTTAAGAATGGAACAGAATAAAACAGAAGGCACACATTGCTAAGAGTGGTAGTTTATGCAGATACACTTATATAAAACAAGCCTTTTAATACTTAGTGAGGTGGTAGAGGTGATCAAGGTATGTGATTTTAGAGATGATGCTGTTACAATATATTATACTACAGTTTCCTTACGTTATGTGACATAAAACAATCCTGTGTGAATCTTTTTTATGCAATAGCCTTAAAGTACCTTTGCTCCTACTTCTTTAATATATATCAAAACCTATCTTTTTCATCTCTATTACAAATAATTTTGTTTCTGATGGCTGAATTTTTAGGACTCATCTCATCTAATAGTACAAGAAAGAGAGAAAGAAATTTGATATTACTTATTAATCACAGTGGCCACACCAGACTGATTTACCAAAAGTTATGTTTGAAAGAGAAAATTCCTCTTATAAACTACTGTAATTTCAATCTTTAGCACAAAACTAATTTTTCATATATTATTATATGTACCATGCTAGGATACTGTAAAAATAATCATTTAAGTGTGTGTATATATGTATAACTTTAATAAGTATATAAAATTGAAATCAATTGCTTCTTCAAGATTAAAAAAATTGCTAAATGATACAGTAAATAGTGACTACAAGAAATTGAGGGACTTACGATGTTAATCTCTTCTTCCTGAATTTTATCATAGCCAGGAAACACAAAAGTGAGTAAGAAGTGTGACCCAGATATTCACCTTTATTTGTCGCAAGACAATTTCCTGAATGTGTCTCTTCTCCATTAGAAGAGAGGAAATAAGGGGAAGGGGAGTTTTCTCTGCACATTTAATAAGCAGGTGAGGAGGAGGCATTCACAAAATAAAAACTGACCTTCAAATGAGGATGGCAGTGAGTCTATTTCAGTGGTTGAATCTCATGTTTTTTTATCTGTTTTTTTGAAGGGAGGGGGGGCGAGGGCAGTCCAAGGGCTTGAACTCAGGGCCTGGGCACTGTCCTTGAGCCTCTTTATGCTCACGACTAGGGCTTTACCACTTGAAGTGCAGCACCACTTCAGGCTTTTTCTGAGTATTTATTGGAAATAGGAGTCTCATGGACTTTTCTTCCTGGGCTGGCCTCAAACCACATTCCTAGATCTCAGCCTCCTGAGTAGCTAAGATTACTAGTGTGAGCTGCTGTCATTCAGTTTGAAGATCATGTTTTAAGCAACTGTATTTAGATATAGTAAAGCTAATCTTCTGTGAAAATTACATACTAGTCAGAAGAATTTCACCTAATGTCAGGAAATAAGTGGAAAACAACACTAATATTTGAACATTCCTCTTCGGCCATCTAGAATTGCTTTGAATCCCTGTAACTTACTAAACTGTTCTCGCTTTAACAACTAGTATTGAAACTTTTCTGAAATATTGATAGATTTGACATTTGACCATAATTCAAGAAAGCAATGTATGGTTTCATGTGAACATACAATAGTTGACTTTTTACTTAAATGTCAGGCCTGTATAAATTCTAGCTGAGAGTGTATGCAGTGTTATAATCATCTTATTCTTTAAATCTTTAAGTAGTTTTACCAAGGAATTGCTCTAGCCACTAGGAAAGTACATCTGCATTATTAAAAGCTGCAAAAACAATAAAAGTCCTTAGCATTCATGATTTTTCCTCAACGACGTGTTCCCTTGAAAACATAAGTCCAGGAACACCAGAGACTACTGTAAGCAAATAATTTAGAAATTGTGTTTTAGGCATTATGAATAGTGTATTGCATTGATTTTTGATTCCAGTAAGAATCTTCAGGAGAATGTTTTTCTTATCAGAAAATAAAACTGGTTAGTTTCAGCAATAGGGATGGTCTTAGCTCCTGAAAATATTACATTTGATGCCTCCTCATCATTGAAGAAATTTCAGGTAAAAGGGAATTGGAAATGGTAAAAATCTGACTAGGCTTATTTTGCTTCTGGAGTGGATAGGTAGAATGACTACCCTCCTAAATTCAGAAAATTCTATACATTGAGACCTATGATATAGCAAGCTCTTCACTGTGGAACAAAAGAATTCTGCTAACAAGTACATTTAAATATCAGTTTGGGTCACAACAAAAATTATGAATGAATATTATCCCATTTACAAAAGAATGTTCTGTAATAGGAACACTAGAGATGTAAATTAAATTTCTGGAAACTTTTACTAGACATTTATCTTATACTGCATTTTATTCTCTTTTACAGTATAAAGAGCATGCCATGATTTCTTTTTTCTGAAGAAAAGATTGTCTGTATTGATTGTATCACTTCCTTAACTGCAACAGTTTTCTAGGTAAATTGGCTGACTATCCAGAGGGATTAATGATATTTTTATAGTACTAATAGCATTTCCATTGTGCTGAGGTAGAGAGCATTAAATAATTATTCACTTTGGTATAGTTTAAGGTATATTAATATCCTTTCAAAGTGAAGATTGATAGAAACCATGCCCCCTGTTAAAAAAAAGAAAATGTTGAAAAATACTCAGTATCTTCTTCCAAGTTGTTTGTATGACTCTAATTCATCTACTAAATCATGTAGAATTTCCTGACAATAACAGACCTAGGACAAAAAGAAACAGACAAGCATTTCCAACTTATTTTTTTTGGTCTGCAAGTGTAGACCTTTAATTATTTGAAGATATCATACCAAAAATGTAAATGATTTCAGAGTGGTCATAAGAAAGGAGGATGCTATAATGAAATTTATTAACTAATGATAGGAAACAGTTTGGAACAGTGATATTTCGTTTTTAGAAGAGATCAATTCTCCTTTTTGAGAAAATATATTCTGTATTTCTTCCTGGCCTGAATAACAAAAATGATAAGGCACTAGGTGATAGTCAAAATAAAAATGGTCTTGGAGTTATTTTAACATCTTATAGTCAGCTTTTTATGATAACACTACTTCATTCATTGGAGTGAGCATCTGCTATCATATAAGCTAAATATGAGGAGTATTCAGATTCTCAGCATGTTAACCTTCACTGCAGTTTTACTGCCTAGCACACTCCCAATAACCCTGGGGAAATTATCTATGGAATTCAGACATTCACCTAGAAATAGAAGGAATAGTAGAAGCTCCTACATAGACATATCTATGAGATATAGCACTTTTTTTCTCTACACTATGTTTAAAGAAAAATAACCTGTGAAGAATCTGTTCATATTATATTTTTTAAGATATCTGTGACTTAGAAAATGCCTGAGGGTAACTCTCCAGAACATTTGGAAGAAGTGTGTATATAACTAAACATCTTGAATATGTCCAGAATCTGAAACTAGTCTTTTTTTAACCTTTTAGTGGTGCTGGAGTTTGAACCCCTGTATTCAACTCTGTGCTTGCTTGGTTTGCTTGCTAGGCTAGCACTCCATTTGAACTATGTCTCAGTCCTGATTCAATTTGGTTATTTGGGAGATGGGACTCAGGCACTTTTCTGCTTGTGTGGTTTTAAATCAAGATTTCCATGTTTCAGCTTTCTCAGTAGGTAGGACTACGAATATGACCTCTTTTAGTTGTCATAAAAGAACTCACCAGCCTGGATGTGGTATCTTGTATCTATAACCTCAGGATCCTCCAGGGATTTTTCATAGATCAAAAAGACTTTGATTTAAAATAATCTCAGCACAATAATTATTGAAATTCTATATCAATAAATAAACTGGGATTGTTGGCAAGTATCAATTGTTTGAGCTATGCTAGAGATCATTATCCAAGTTGGCCTAGGGAAAAAGAAAGCATGAAACCCTACCTTAAAAAAAGAAAAATCTTAATTCAGGCAGACATGAAAGGTCAGCCTTAGGCAGATCATATGATTAGCAAATGGAAGGCTCTAAGTTAGATCACTAGATTGCCATAGATAAACAAATTAAAAAAATAAAGAAAGGTATTACTAATGGGCAATAGTGGTTTGAACCTACAACCTAGCTACAAATCTGAGCAACTTAGCCCCACTTAGCTAGCAAAAACCAGAACAAGACACATGTGACTCCATGGTAGAGTACTTATCTTTGAGAAAAGAATTCCAGGAAAGCAAAATAGCTGAGTAAGAAACTCAGGCTTCAGTACTAACACACATGCACACACACACACACATACACATACACACACACACAAACTGCTACTATTATGGAGGGATATTTAATAATCAATTATAAAAGATTTTCTGCTTTAAATATATCACTCAGATACCACAGCTTCTGAGGTACTGTGTTGTAGAGACCTAAAATTTCACTAATATGATGGTTCTGTGCAGGCATGTCATAGGATTATCAATGCACATTTTAATTTACAGAGGTTAATATGCTTATCATTATTAAAAATAAACATTTAACATCTATGATCAAATCCTGAGCATATAATCTTGAAGAACAGATAGTAGCTTGCTTCATGTGCATTAGGAATCCTTTTATTCACAAAGGAACATTTTGTTTTTTCTCTTGGGCGATGTTACAACTTGTCTAAAACTAATGTTTTCTCCTAAACCACTAAGTGCTATGAATAAGTATAACATATGTCCATGTGGCAAATTAAACAATTTTACATTCCTATGTGAAGGAAACTCTTAAGCAAAAGACAGGAATAAATAAATTACTACTGTATTCACTGTAAATTATGACCTAGGACATTACTCCAAATCTCAAATATTGAAGAAGAGAAAATTTGATTCAAGATACATATGTGTAGCTACTGTGCTCAATTAGGTACTCTGATATAATCTCCAACAAAATACTCAGAATTAGTGAATTACAGTAAGAAAAAAATATTTTTGTACAAGCTTAGTTGAACTTAGATTAATTGAGACATTTATCCAGTGCCTTTACCATTTCCCAAGTAAAGGGAGTTCTAAATCAAAGTGAGTAAGTGAAGCCGTGCTCCAGGTGTCACAGATAGAGGATAACCAGGAAGCTGGAGTTTAATAGTTTTTATGTCAACAACAGAAAAGGTTATAGAAAAACACAGGGTGAAAAGTTAAAATGGAGCAATCTTTTCTGGTATAGATGCTTAAATGATTACAGTCTGAATGAAACATGAGAGGGAAAGCAATTCTTACTTCTCTAGCAGTATATCAGACAAAAATAGCAACAGATTTCTAAAATTGTAGTTCCTACCTTCCTCAAATTTTCTCAGCATGCTTACAGAGGTACACATGGAGACCACAAGGAGGCCTCACTCCCTTGAATTTGGCAACGGTGAAAAGAAGAAAGGGGTGCACATGGAAGGAATGCATAATTCTACCTTAATAAGCAAGGCCAATGGTGATTTGATTAAAAAACTTCTAATTTTTAGGGTTAATTCGTGCCTTTTTTTTGCGTATCAAATTTATTTTGGCCTTGAAGTCACTTAACTCACAAACCACAGACATTACATTCTGGTTGAAGGCCCATGCATGAAGGGCATAGAAATGACACATGTGGCTCATTTGAGCTAGACTGATTTGAACTTGACCAGCAGTGCATTCTTAAAAATTCATTGTAAACATGCTGACCGAGTGGTTACTACAGAGTCAGTTTTACCCTTTCACATTAACTCTCTCACTGTCATGTTGCTACCTCTTAAATATTCAATCACTGAGTTTAAAAATTTTAATTATCTTTAAATGGCTGTAAAAGGGCTTTTGATTTAGGTATACAATGCTTCTTGATCAGTATCACCCAGTTTTGATGCTAAAGCTCTTGGCCAAGTCAATGAACCTCAACTTCATAATTGTATAAAGTTTAGAAGAGGTTTATTTTAGTAAGAATATATAGTGTTAGGAAGAAAAATGGGACACTTCTAAAATTACCTTTGGTAATTTTAATTGGCACACATTGTAACAACTGATATGCAAAAGAGATTCTCATTTCTATTTTCTGCCAATATATAATCATATCTCCTCTATTTTACATATTTAGACATTAAGGTTGCTGTCAAGTAATGAGTTGTAAGGTTAATTATTTCACAGTATGCAGTTTAATACTTTACTATGTTATCTACTCTGCAATTTAAGGTATTTTTTTTCAGAGAAGGGTCTCCTCAATGAAACTATTGGGCTAAAAATCTTCTGTTGCTATTCAGACATATTTATTGCTTTCTAGGAAGTGAAAAACTTTCAGATCTTTTTGTATTTCACTGGCATTACTTTTCCTTAATGTAATCATTTTTCTTCTTTGCTTTTTGGCATGGTACCTGTATTGTTTTCACATCTGATTCTTGCTCCCATTATTTTCCTTCTAGGTTATATGGGTATTTTTACCACTTCCTGATCTATTTTCTTACTTGAGACTGTATTTTCTTTTGAGCGGGCACACTCTGTATTTTCTAGAACGTCTCTAATTCTCTGAACATCTGTTTTTACCTCCAAAGTTTACTCAATAGATCTAACCTGAAAATGAACAATTGCGGAAGGGGAGAGGGGAAAGGGGAAGGAGAAGGGGAAGGGGAGGGGAAGAAATGAGGGGATGTGGCCAAAAGGGAACCCTACTTCATTCTTGGTGAGAAAGTAAACTGGTTCAGCCACTCCGGCCAGAGGTATGGAGATTCCTCAGAAGGCTAAACATAGAGCTCCCCTATGACCCAGCTGCCCCACTTTGGTGTGTCTACCCTAAAGACCACAAACAAGAACACACTAAAGCCGCCAGCACAACAATGTTCATTGCAGCATAATTTGTCATGGCTAAAATATGGAACCAACCGAGATGCCCCTCAGTAGACGAATGGATCAGGAAAATGTGGCACATATACACAATGGAATTTTATGCCTCTATCAGAAAGAATGACATTGCCCTATTTGTAAGGAAATGGAAGGCCTTGGAAAAAATTATACTAAGTGAAGTGAGCCAGACCCAACGTAACATGGATTCTATGGTCTCCCTCATAGGGAATAATTAGCATGGGTTTAGGCTAGTCACAACAGAGGATCACAAGAGCCCAATAGCTATACCCTTATGAACACAAAAGATGATGCTAAGCGAAATGAACTTCATGTATGGAAACGACTGTTATATCACTGTTGTAATTACGTTCAACATGCCATGTGAAACTGTAGCTTCTATTGTTGATGATCCTCTTGTATCCCCTTCCTGTGGTTGTACCTGCACTATCACTCTATCTTATCTGAGTACCCTGGATACTGTATATACTGGTATTATAACTAGGGAAGTGAAAAGGAATATCAAAATCCAGAGACAAAGGATAAAAGACAAATGACTCCAAAAGCAATACTTTCAAAACCATTTGCTGTAAACCAACTGAACAACTCGGGGGGGAGAGGAAAAAGGGGAGGGGGGAATGAGAGAGGAGATAACAAATAGTACAAGAAATGTATTCAAGGCCTAATATATGGAAGTGTAACCTCTATGTACATCACTTTGACAATAAATAACAGACATAAAAGAAAAGAAATTTTAAAAAAAGAAATACTACTATGTAACTTTCTGAGCTATTTTGAGGCATATACATTTTATCGATTAACTTGTAGTTAACAATAGTGATACTCCAAGGGATCAAAGTTTATAAAGCTTTAAGTAAAAATTTCATAATTCATTTCTATTCTTAATTGAAATTAGTATTTTTAATCAAATGGCTCATGCATTAACACAGAGAAGACAGCAAGCCACTTATTTGGAGAAGAGAAATATAACAAGGTTAGTAAAAATAAAATTATTAGTAAACATAAAATCGATTAATATTCATAAATGTTAGAATGAGAATATTGCTTTATAATTTTACAGAGAGAAAGATGAAATTGAACTCAAAGAATAAGTAGTAATCCAGGTTCAATAGAGAATATTTTGCATTTGATCAAGTATATGAGTGAATCTGGCACCTAGAAATGAGATGCAGCTTTCTTGGAAAGATAAGATCTATATTTTCAGTGAATACTACATAACAGATGAAATACTTCTCAGATGGTTGATGGAAAAACCCTTACTTTGTGCTAATGTCAGCACAATGATAAAATTAGAGATATTCAAAACAGTCATGAGAAGCAGGGCTTTCTTTCTAACCTACTGAGTGGTTGGATAGATGGATTTGTGGATTGTTGTTGAATTTAGGTTAAAATGCAAGAGTACAAACTAAAGAAGGTTTGGAGGTAAAAAGCATTTCTGTTATTTCATCCAAAGTTATATTCACATATCATGACATAGAAACCAGCTAATGCTACATGGTAAGCTAAAGGCTAGCCTGAGTCAGCCCAAAAGTGCACCATCTGTAAAACACCTAAAGCTGAGTTTGCAACTTTGTCCCATGGTAGAATGCTTCCTAGCACATCAAAGGCTTTGGATTCAATTTACAGTATCAAGTAATGTGGTCGGTTAATGGCATCTCCTAATATTAACATATAACTGAATTGGAATCTTCATTATATTATTTTTTACTCTTCCATGAGGAAAAGGAAAAAGCATGACTCACCAGTTTGTAGCTCCCTGAGGCACAAGGGCATGGAAAAACTGTTTGAGTTATTTTTTTGTAATATTATTGGATTTAATTGATTATACTGTGCTACATTAACCTGGGAATTTCTTGTAATGAAGTGATTTCAAAACCAAACATCAAGAAAAAAATGGTGAAGATATAGAACATTTCATAGTATGAAATTTGTATCAGATGACTGAAAGACATCAATGAACAGGTTCTCCAATTATGTCTAGTCATAGGCTGCTTATTTAGAATGGAGTATCCATCTGTATCCATTTTGGTATCTTTGTTCTCACTGTCAGGTTCCTACAGAATTGATCATTGGGACTTGGAAAATCAAAGCCATGCCCAGGTAGACTGTGTAGCAGATGGAAATTTCATTCAAGTAGGCTTCCAGGAGAGGGGCTGATTGCTTATTCCTCAACATCTCTACTTTCAAAATAGCTTTCTCTGCACTTTTTCACATTGTTTTCCCCAGTCCTGGAGCCTGAACTCATGACCTGAGCACTGTCCCTGACTTCCTTTAGCTCAAGGCTAGTACTCTACCACTTGAGCCACAGCGCCCCTTCTGACTTTCTATATATGTGGTGCTGAGGAATCAAACCCAGGGCTTCATGTATATGAGATAGCATTTTACCACTAGGCCATATTCCTAGCCCCAGCTTTTTCACATTTTAAGAGAAACTTCTTCTCAGGTTCTTCTCTGAAAAAGACAAACACTAGTCTATAGTGTATACAGTACTTGAGGTAGAAAACCAAAGGTTAATAGCATTGCTTGCTACATTTTTTGCTTCAAAAATCATTATGAAATACAAGCCTAATTGATAAGAATATAATTTCAATTTAAGGGAGATAATTCCATTTTAAAGTCATTTAGTTAAACTAGAAACAGTTATAGAATTATCACAAACCTGTGGAGGTTAAAAACAATCAAGAAAGCAATGAAGAAGAAGATGTTTGCTTTTTTTCCTGAAAGGAGCTGTTTATTTTTCTGGTTGTGTCAGTGTCTGAAGTAAAAACAGGAGAGGGAATGGCTATTTTTAATGAAATACACACATACATTTCAAGTACATGAAATATGACAACTAAATTTTCTGGATGCAACAAGAATGCCAAACCTAAAACAATAATTTACTCAAAGATTAATGGTAAAAATTCTTCCTCAATATTTTAAAGCAATAAGATAATTGTCATAGATAACTTCCCATTTTCTGGTGGTTAAAAGATAAAAGTCTCATGAACTTTCCTGGCCTGGCTGGCTTTGAACCATGATCAGCCTCCCTAGTAGCTAGGATTATAGAAGTGAGCCAGCCATAAACAAATGTCATTCCTACAAAATCTTCTTTTGTGTATACTCTGACACCAAATAATATTTGAGTGTCTGTTTATTCAAGTGGAACCTGAGAAATGAATAATATTAGCTAAGTGACTCTTAGCTTTCTCCTAACAATCAATGCTTATTTCCACCAGTGACTTGTCATAAAAAACTGTGAAGGCTGTTGTTAAAAAATTTAGAGGACAACAGCTTCACATCTCTGTAGGATCACAACTATGTCAAAGGCAAGTGTGCAAATCCTTTAAGTATATCCGATCAGACATAAATAGGCATGTGTGCAACCATGCTGCCTCTAAGCAGTGCTGCTTCAAAAGACACATGATACTGTTTAAAATTGTCTAAGAACAGGGTGCAATAGGGGCTAAAAAGGGAGAGTAGAGAAGGTGAATTTGATCCACTCACATTATAGCATGCAAAACAATTCACAATTTAAAGTCCTTTGTAGAATTAATATCCACTAATAAAAATGAATAATAAAAGACATTTGTCATGGTATTAAGTTTCTTATGAGACTCTTATTTCTTCAATACTAGCAATCTCACTGTCCTGTATCATTAATTTTTTGTTGATTTTAAAAATACACTAAAAATAGAATGAGGGAGATACTTTATCCCCAAAAATAAAAATTTGTTTGAGATAAGAGACATGTGATAATGAGACTTCCCTTTATTCTCTTTTAAAATATTGACTGTCTCTTAACTTTAGTCCAAACAGTGTTTATTGTAACATTTTTATAGATCAATATACACAGCTTACTGGCTTCAACTTTCTGATTGACCTCAAAAGGATGGAAATATAATATTCATCACTCCTATGAAAGATGCTACCTAAACTGAAGAGTTTAGGGCTGGAGCAGCACTAGTGGTCTTGCAGCTAATAATTCCATGCAAATATTATTCAAATACTGGGAGTGATCAAAGCATAAACAGAAAGCTAATGTTGACTTAAAACTCTCCTTTGATGCTTCAGCAATCTTCTCTTATATAGTCTGCTTGAGGAAAACAAACCAGTGGTAACAGTAATAATGGTAGCAATAGTAGCTGGATATGAATAGAAAGTTGAGTTGTCCAAGCCATAAAGCCATCAATCTTTGTATTGTATTGTAATATTTTAGATCAGTCCTTCAGCCAGTACTAAAACAGTACCATGAAAGGTTATCAAGTACTGAAATACAACTTGAAATGTTAAAATAGAATAGTGCTATTATCTTAATTACAACTTTTTGTATGGAGGTCCTAAAAAGCTTCATTGGGATGAAACAGCAAATGATTTTGCTGATTTAAGAGAGGACGGTATAGTCAAAATTTTCTTGAAGCACATTTGACTTTATAGAACTACTAGCCTTAGATTATATGAAACAAATACTAAATTTTTGTTTTAGTTATCCTATATGAATCTCATCTCAATGTAACTTTTAGGGAGTAATATCTGTTCTGTTAACTGGTCAACTTATTACTCCACAAAATATCTTCCTTCCTTCCTTCCTTCCTTCCTTCCTTCCTTCCTTCCTTCCTTCCTTCCTTCCTTCCTTCCTTCCGTCCTTCCTTCTTTCCCTCCCTCCTTTCAAATCTTTTTTCTTTCTTTCTTTCTTTCTTTCTTTCTTTCTTTCTTTCTTTCTTTCTTCCTTCCTTCCTTCCTTCCTTCCTTCCTTCCTTCCTTCCTTCCTTCCTTCCTTTTTCTTTCTTTCTTTCTTTCTTTCTTTCTTTCTTTCTTTCTTTCTTTCTTTCTTTCTTTCTTTCTTCCTTTCTTTCTTCTTTTCTCTCTTTCTCTGTCTCTCTCTGTCTCTGTCTCTGTCTCTCTCTGTCTGTCTGTCTGTGTCTCTCTTTCTTTCTTTCTTTCTTTTTTGTCATGGAGCTTGAACTCTGGGGCTGGACGCTGTCCTTGTGCTCTTGAGCACAAGGCTAGCATTTTACCTCTTAAGCCACAGTGCTACTTCCTGTTTTTCGTGGTTAGTTGGAGGTAAGAGTCTCATGAACTTTCCTGCTGAGACTGTCTTTGAACCACTGTCCTAAGATCTCATCCTCCTGAGTAACTAGGATTACAGGCGTGAGCCCTGGTACCCAGCATCTCTTTATTTCTTATGTCAAGACATCTACTTTTTGACCAAATGAATTTATTCTTTATTTAGACTTGCCCATAAAAGGTACAATTTGTATTTGGTATCATGAAAGAAAACATCACTGATAATGTGATTAAAAATAAATCTGAGGCTGAGTGCTGGTGTCTTAGCCTGTAACCCAAGCTACTCAGGAGACTGAGATCCTGACTGAGAATCTCAGTTCAAAGCCAGCCCAATTAGTCCATAAGACTCTTCCTCCAATGAAAAATGAGAGAGAGAGAGAGAGAGAGAGAGAGAGAGAGAGAGAGAGAGAGAGAGGAAGAAAAAGAAGGAGAAGGAGAAGGAGAAGGAGAAGGAGAAGGAGAAGGAGAAGGGAAAGGAGAGAAGAGATCTGGAAATAGAGGGAGATCTGGAAATGGGGATGTGGCTCAAGTTGTATAGAGCTAACCTTGACCACAAAAGCTCAGGGTCAGTCGCCAGGCACTAAGTTCAAGCCCCAGCACTGGCAACAAGTAGCAAATAAACAGACAATTGAACAATTAATAAGTCTAAAAAACATCATCCATAGTGACTATTCAAATAAGAGCAACAGTGTATAACAATGAATCATTAAAATGATATATGGTTTTCATATTTTGGTGAACACAGGCAGCTTTTAGCCTTTCCATCTACTAGAACATAGGCACAAAGCCAGAACCTGTGGCTGTCTCCACCTGCCTGCGCTACAACACTGTTGTCATTTTTTCCTAATGTTTGACTTCAAAAAATTTCTTAACTAATTTGATTGAACATATCTTATGATTTAGCCTGACAAAAATAAATAGCTATCTCTCATCATGATTTTGACCTAAGAAATAATAAAAAGGATTTTGAAATAATACTAGTAAAGTTATCCAATGTCAGTTTTCCAGAGATGTAATCACATCCCCTGGGTAATTATGCTTTGTTTTCCATGGAGGACAATCCTGTTCACTAAATTTATGTTTGCTATGAGAGTTCTTCTTTTACACTTATTTCTGAACATTCAGTTCATTTTAGAGCTAATTTTGCATAATTGCACTAACAACTACAGTTTTGAAACTAAATCAATTTATAACTAATTGCTAAAACTCTCATCTGCCTTATAGTAATAAAAGAAATTTAACTGTGACATAAGGTTATTTAATAAAGTAATAAATGTAGGAAACAGAGCAATGGGGAAGAATCTTATTTCTTGACAATTCTGCTGCATACATTTATCTTATGTAATTACCATTCTGTGTAATTAATATTGTCCTGCCTGCCTGTATCTTTTCAACATAGTTAGGCTATTATTTTCTTTCCAAGATGTGTTTTCTGCCTGTGGCAGTCAATTAAAGGAAGATTTACACAAAACCACATATAGAAATAGTACATGAGACTGTGTTTCTTAGCATTTATATGCAATTTAAAGCAATTTACAAGTGTTCTCACATTGAACTCATCAGTTCACAGTGGTAGAAGATAAATTCTGACATATTTGTATACAAGGTAACATTGGCATATGAATTCTACCCAGGTGATAGTACAGAAAAATTGAATTTCACGTCTTTATTTTAAAGCTGCACAACAGTACTTTTCCAGAGAATAGACCATAAAGTGCTCTGATTAGTATGACACATTTAAGAATGATGTAGTTAATTGTGTGGAAATTATTCTCTTTTGACTTTGTATACTTCTTTGACTAGTATTTCTTATTCAACAAGTTCTAGATTGATATTAGTTCTCCTACTTAAAAAATAAACGAGTAAAGGAGAGATCCATGGCAACCAAGGAGGGGAAGCAGCAAAGCTCCCAAAGTCCATGAAAGAATCCTCCCGCTGAGTGCACCCACGAAGCTTCGGAGAACTCTGCTGCTGCCAGGAAAGTGAGGAAGAGCCCATGCCACCCAGCGCATGTGCAAGGGCCGCAGCTACCAGGCCCCACGCCACAGAGCGAGCCCACAGGGGCCTCTCTGCCTGCCACCACTTATGCTGCTGCCTGTGAGACCACCACTACCTTCGGCACTGCCAGGGCTGCTCCTGGCACCAAAGGCCACAGCTCACCAGGTTGACCCAGAGAGCTAGGGCTGCTTCTCCTGCCACGGCCCTGGCAGCCACGCAAGCCATCACAAGGAGATCTGCGGAGTCCAGTGAGTCCCCAAGAGCCACTATGCATGTTATGCCACCTCCATTGCTACTGCCGGCATCAAAGCACAGCCATTGTTTCTACTTGCATAGAGGTAAGAGCTTATCCAAAGGATGCTGAGGCTGAGCGTGAGGGACTCTTCTCCGCCAATGCCCCTGGTGCCTCTGCTGCTGCCACCTGATCCCAGCGGAGACCGCGGGAGACTCTGGGCCACTGTGCTGGGCCCCTCCCTTACCCTAGCTGCCCAGCACACCAGCCACTACTGCCACCACCCCAACCATTACAGCTCGTGGTGTCCAAGTAATCTGTGCAGGGGGATTCCAAGCCTCGGAGCGCATGTGCCGGGGCCACTGTGCCTGCCACCACCTTTTTGCCAAGTGTTGACACTCCCAGAAGTTGTTGGCACAGCCGACATCACCTAAGGCAAGACCTCACCCCATCGATTCCCAGCACTAAGGATGCTTGTCCCTCCAGCGCACCTCCTGCAGGTCCCACACACCAGCGCGATCCTTGCAGGGGGTCCCCACCACGAATGGACCAAGTGGGCAACAGCAATCCCACTGCTGTGCACTGCAGTCCCCAGCATCCACCATTGCTGCTAAGGTGGCCCAGCCAAAACCTCAGGGAAGAATCCCTCCTACTGATGCCTCACACAAGGGCCACCTCTCCTGCCACCATCCCCTCCACCACTCGCTCAACTGACCCTGCTGGCACGGAAGAAATTTTTTTCCCCTAATTTTATTTTTTTCTAATTTTTTATTAGGTTTTTCTTGTTTGTCCCGTGAATTTTTTGTTAGTTTGTTTTTTTAATCTGTCTTTAGTTTTCGTTTTCCTTTTTCTGTTGTTTATTTTTAAATTGTCTTCCTTTTCAACTTTATCCCTAGATACTTGAGCGACAGTCTTTAATGGGCTTTCTTTCCATTGTACATTTAACAAAATCCAGACTGATTACTAAAACCTCTGTTTCTGAAGCTCAGTACCCTCAAATTTGGTATTATTTCTTCTTAAAAAAATCTTTTTAAAGTTTTATATTTTCTTTACCTTTTTCATTCTTTTTCTTTTGTCTTCTGTTTCCTTTATTTGATTTTAGATGTCAATTATCATCTTTCTCTTTCTTTCATTCCTCTCATTTTTTCTACTCTTATTTTATCCTCCTAATTTTCCCTATACCTCTTAATTTCTGGTCCTTCAGTATTTCTTGAGTCTTTATAATCCATCAAAACCTAATTATTATTGTCTAGCCATACTATCTGCATTCATCTGATTGTGTCAGAGGACACAATCCTTTGACACAATCATTGACTAATCCTTTCAGTCCAGATTGACTTAATGGATAGGACAGAGTTGCTCACAGGTTGCCACTATATATCAACCAACGCCAGAATCACAATACCCTATCCACATACAAAAGCAGAAGGTAGAAAGAGGAATAGGTACCTAACATTTTAAACCTCTAATATCAGTGCAATTACAGGATCTGGGGTTGGTTTTTGTATCAAAACTGTTATCTCTGGAGGTATTTTATCTGTTCCTATATTTTAAAAAAGGATAGTGAGTGAAATTACCTATGATTGTGCACCTCTAAGGTCTGAGCAAGGCCCAGAGCTTAGGGCAGGCATGTTTCTTCTCTGAAAATTGTGTCCTGGTGTGAGTTTGCATTTGCTTTCTTGTGGAAATGGCCAGAAAAAATGGCAAGTCAGGAAAACTAAAATTCCCACTAAAAATAAACAGGAAACAGAGCAGTTAATCAGAGACCTAGAGTACAGTCCTCAAAATGTTCTACAAATTCTACTGGTAATAATGATGAATAAAATTTTTGAAATTCTTCATATGGATATTCTTGAGCACAAGGAGGCTAACCAAAGAACCAAAGATTAATACAGTGAAGCTAGCCAAAGATTAATAGAGGAATTCATGGCTTCCACAAACAGAGAGCTTAATTAATTCAAACAGAAGGAGGAGTCCACTACTAAAGGTTTGAGAGCGAGCACTCAAAACCAAATTAATGAAGAAAGGAAGTCCATATAGGACTTTAAACTATAGCACACAGATGGCAGCCATAAAGAAGGACCAACTAGAAAGAAGGGAGATAAAAAAAAAAGGTGAAAATTCTAGAAAGCAGATTAGATAATGCAGAGGATCCAATATCTGGAATTGAAGCTAGGCTAGACTTTATGGAGAAAGAACAAAAAATATTCAAAACCAATAAAAATGAAGCAAGACAGAATGTTTCAGGAGTTCCAAGATGCAATCAGGAAGCCTATTACAAGGCTAATAGGTGTTGAGAAGAACCTAGAGAATGAAGTTAATAGAATAGGAAATTTGTTTAATGGAATATGAGCAGAGAATTCTCCAAATATCCAGAAGGATAGGCTCATCCAGAAGTTTTAGAAACCCAAACAGACCAGACAAGAATAGGACATATTACAAAAACTTTGTAATCCAAACAGAATCAATAAAGACCCAGGAAAGGATCCTTAAAGCTGCCAGGGAGAAAAGAACAATCACATATATCACATATAAAGGAAAAATCAATCAGAATTACTTCAGATTTTTCAGCAAAGACCATGAAAGCAAGGAGCCCCTCTAATGAGGTATGTCTCACCCTAAAGAAAAAGTAACTACCAATCAAGAATACTGTACCCAGCTAACCTCCAATTCATAGCTGAGGGTCAAATAAAAACCACCAAGCCAGCTTTACAGAAATTTCAAAGATGTTCTTGTTGAAAATCAACAAGAATATGCTACTGGCAGAGAAATGGACCATAATTAGAAAACCAGATTTTTAGAGCAAGAATTGGAAAGGCATAGCCCTTAAAAAATATAGGTGTAATGGCAGGAACTAGCAAACACCTCTCAATCATTCCTCTCAATATTAATGGACTTAACTCTCCAATTAACTGACAAAGACTGACACGTTGGATCAAAAAGCAAGACCCATCTTTTGGCTGTCTTCAGGATACACATCTTGCACACCAAAGCAAACATATTCTGAAAGTGAAAGGTGGAATAAAACCTATCAAATAAATGGCCCCCATAAGCAGGCTTGAGTTGCAATCCTAGTATCAGATAAAATTGACTTCATATTAAAATCAATACGGTGGGACAGACTTTATTAAATACTAATAAAGGGATCTCTCCTACAGGAGGATAGAACCAGTCTAAATATCTATACATCAAATGCTGGAGTACCCAACTTCATCAAACAAAAACTATTGACTCTAAAAACACATAGATGCAAACACATTGATCATTGGATAGATCAACACAGCACAAAGTCAACAGAAAAACCTTAGAACTAAGCAGTTGCATAGATCAACTACATCTAACCAACATCTACACAATATTCCACCCAGCAACACAAGAATATATGTTCTTCTCAGCAGCACATGGAACATTCTACAAAATAGATCACATTATAGGGCACAAAGCAAATCTGTACAAATTTAGAAATATTGAAATCATTCCCTGCATTCTCTCATACCACAATGGAATAAAATTAGAGCTCAACAATAAAAGCCACCATGGAAAATCCTGTAACTCATGGAGACTTAAGAACATACTGTTGAATGGCCAGTGGGTCAATGAAGAAATGAGAAGGGAAATTCAAATGTTTATATTGTTTAGAAAAATGAGCATACAAAAAAACAGCTCCTCTGGGACACAGCAAATACAGCACTCAGAGGAAAATTTTTGTAGCTGTAAGGGCAGACATTTCCAAATTGGACAAATCTCAGTTCAACAATTTAATGATGCACTGGAAGCTCCTTGAAAATAGCAACAAGCTAAATAAACCCTAAGATAATAGATGGAAATAAATAAAGTTCAATCAAAATTATCCAAAAAAACAAACCTTAGAAAGAATCAACAAAACAAAAAAGTTGGCTTTTTGAAAAAAATTAAAAAATCAATAGGCCCTTAGCAAATCTTGCCAAGGAATTAAGAGTGCGTACCCAAATATACAAAATCTGAGATAAGACTAGAAACATCATGACAGGAACAACAAAGATTCAGAACATTAAAAGAAATATTTCTCAAAATTATATGCTAGCAAATTTGAGAATCTGGAAGAAATGGACAAATTTCTAGCAAATATTGATATGCCCAAACTAAGCCAAGAAGATTTAAACCAACTAAATAGATCCATATCAAGTAATGAAATAGAAGCAGAAAAAAGAGACCTCCCAACCAAGTAGAGCCCAGGACCAGATGGAATTTTATAAGGCCTTCAATGCAGAACTCACACCAATACTCCACAAACTCTTCAATGAAATTGAAAGTGAAAGTTTACTACCAAACTCATCCTACTAAGGCAGAATAACTAAGAATCCATGGAACATCCTTGTGTATAATAAAAGCTGGGTATGACAGAAAGACAGCTAGCAATATACTTAATGACAAATAGTTAAAGCCATTTCCTTAAAAATCAGGAGCAAGACAAGGATGCCTGCTCTCCTCACTCTTCCTCAATATAATATTAGAATTCCTAGGCAGAATAAAGATGCAAATATAAAGTGGATTCAATTAGGGAGAGATGAAGGAAAAATAATTTCTCTTTACAGATGACATGATCCTGTATTTACAGAATCCTATAGACTTTATTCCCAAGTTACATGGGCTGATCCAAAGCTTTGGCAAAGTAGCAGGATATAAAATAAATCCTCAACAATCAAGGGCTTTTGCATATGCCAACAATGTGAAGAGTGAGGTTGAATTAAGAAAGCAATTCCTTTTGCAATAGCCTCAAAAAATTAAATACCCAGGAATAACTTTAACCAAATAAGTAAAATACTTCTATGACAAAAACTTTGAAAACCTGAAGAAGGAAATTAAAGCATAACTAAGGAAATGAAAAAACTTTCCATGCTCCTGGATTTGGAGGATTAACATATGAAAATGGTAATACTGTCAAGGCTATTTACAAATTCAATGCAATACCCATCAGTATCTGAACACTCTTCTTCAATAAAATAGAGGAAGCAATTAAAAAATTCATATAGAACAATAAAATACACAGAATAGTAAAAACAATCCTAATCAGGAAGAACAGTGTTGGAGGAATATCAATACCAAACATAAAACTCTACTAAAAAGTGATAGTAATAATAATAATTTTAAAAAGCTTGATATTAGCACAAGAACAGGCCTGAGGACCAATAGAATAGAACTGAAGACCTAGAAATGAAGCTACAGACATATGGCCACTTAATGCTTGATAAGAGAGCCAGAAAAATAGGATAAAAGAAAGTTTCTTCAACAAATGGTGCTGCATTATATATCACCCTGCATGAGAATCAGTTCCAAATGGATCAAGGACCTCTAGATAAAAGTAGATACCATGAAAACATTGGAAGAAGGAATAGGAGGAAACACTAGGGCTCCTTGGCACAGGTCTAAACATTCTTAATAAAGACACAACAAATAAAAGACAGGTTGGAGTAATAGGATTGCATGGAACTGCAGAGCCACTTGGCAAACAACATATCTTGCAAGATAAATAGAAAGCCCACAGACTGGGAGAAGATCTTCACTGGTCATACAATAGACAAGGACCTCATACCAAAAATATACTTAGAACTCAAATAATTAAGCTGCTTCATAACAAATCCTCAAATATACAACTGTCCCATTTATAATTGTGCTGAAAACTTAAAGAGAGACTTCTCTGAAATGGAAATGGGAATACCCAAGAGACACAAGAAGAAGTGCTCAATATCTCTGGCCATAAAACAAATTCAAATCAAAACAACATTGAGATTCCACCTCACACTAGTACGACTGTCCATTATCAAGAAAACTAATAAAAACAGATGCTGGAGGAGATGTGGCCAAAAAAGGAACCCAATTACACTGTCGGTGGGAGTGTAAACTTGTTCAACCACTCTAGAAAGCAGTGTGGATGTTCCTCAAACAGAACATAGAATTACCCTATGACCCAGCCATCCCCCTTCTGGACATATGCCTAAAAGATCACAAACAAGACCAAACTAAAGCTACTAGCACAACCATGTTCATAGCAGCATTATTTACCATACCTAAAATATGGAACCAACCCAGATTCTCTTCAGTATATGAATGGATTAAGAAATTATGATATATAGTATATGTATATATGAATTCTATGCTTCTAAGAGAAAGAATGGCATTGTCCCATTCATAAAAAAATGAAAATATTTAGAAAAAAAATCATAGTAAGTGAAGTGAGTCAGTCCCAAGGAAACATAAATTCTATGGTCTCCCCTATTGGTAATAATTAGTATATTTCTAGGATAGATCTAGCAGAAGATCACAATAGCTCAATAGCTATGTACATATGATAACATAAGATGATGCTAAGAGAAATAGCCTCCAAAATATGAACAAAAGTAGTTTATCATTGAGGTTATTATTTTCAATGTACTATTGGAATTTATTTCTTTTTATTTCTTTCCTCTGTTCATCTTCCCTATGTTTTATCCTTGTAACTTGGGTGTTTTATATATGTCTGTCTGAATTAAGAAAGGGAAGGTAAGGGGAACATTAAAATGGTTCAACTAAGGTAAAAGGATAAGCAACGCGGGGGCTGGGAATATGGCCTAGTGGCAAGAGTGCTTGCCTCCTACACATGAAGCTCTTGGTTTGATTCCCCAGCACCACATATATGGAAAATGGCCAGATGGGGCGCTGTGGCTCAGGTGGCAGAGTGCTAGCCTTGAGCAGGAAGAAGCCAGGGACAGTGCTCAGGCCCTGAGTCCAAGGCCCAGGACTGGCCAAAAAAAAAAAAAAAAAGTAGGATAAGCAACGCAACAGCAATGCTTACAAATCAGTATGTTTTCTACTAAATGTGCAACTTAGGGGGATCAGGGAGTCAGGAAGGTGGGAGAAAAAAATGAGGGAAGGGTCTCAAGTTGGACAAGAAATGTACTCACTACCTAATGTATGTAACTGCAGCCCCTCTGTACGTCATCATGGCAGTAAAATCAAATAACTTCATTAAAAAATAAGAAAGAATATTTTACTTCAGTACCTCAAAGAATATGATCAATTTTAAAAAATTATTTGGCTGATTTAGTCACACACACACACACACACACACACACACACACACACACACAAACACATATTCCCCTAATAAAAGAATCTAAAGCTGACTGTCACCCTCAGATTTCAGACATAATTCAGCAAATGTATAGATTTTTGTGCGCAGCTCATGGTGGTTATGTTAATGATGTTGTAACCCTCTGATATGTATGTGTTATCTTTACCCATTTGAGCTTTAAATCGGACTTAATATTGTAACTAGAACACATGTTACTATATGTCTATGCCATTTGCTTTTAGGGTGATTTTCTATGCTATAAGCAACAAATCACATAGCCCATTTTCTCATCAGATGTATACACTGTATGTGTGTTTTCTGCATAGTGTATTATTGTATTATTTTCCGCATATTGAATTATGTAGTGAATAATTGTTTAATTGAGTCCCTCAGATAGTCTTAGTTTTCAACAAGTATATACTCAGTTCCACAGAATAAAGCTGCACTGTCATTTAGTATCTGAAATCAAATCTTAAATACAGAAATGTTAAGAAACTTGTTGAAATGATACAGATATCTCAGATAATCTCATTTTACCATGCACTCAACTGTTTCGAAAACTGACTAACAACACCTCTTTCAGTTGCATTATAAATCTGACAGGTTAATATTCATAAATGTACTATTTTGAGGTATAATTTACAGGTTGTTTCTTATTCAGAAAATTAAAAAATGTGTATAAAAGTTATTCTATTGTATCGATGATTCTATTTTCTAAATTACATCAAAGTCAATGAAGGTTACATTGCACATATTTTTATATGCATTCATTTTTTTCTTCACTCTTTCATATCCAGAATGTTGTGAAAGTGAGATGAATTATAATCCATCTCCCTTTCCATCTTTTACCTCATATTTGAATGTTGCTTTGCACAATTAAAAAAACCATTATGATATGTAACTGCAATTTTGTCTGAATATATGTTCTTTTTCCAGGGGGACAAGTAAGGACATCAAATAATAATTGTCTTGGTTCAAGTATCATGGTTAAGGTAAGTTGCACTTTCACTTCAGTCATGGACTACAAAAGTAAAAGCAAAGCAAATGATAAATGTTTAAACAATACTTTAGTTCCTCATCTTATGAGGAAATTATACCAGAACATGCTTTGCAGGCATTCATAGATTCAACCATCCAAGTGAGAACTTTCAGGTCCTTTAAGTCTTTTTGGCAGAAGCAAAAAGGTATTTTAGGATCTCATGCTCAGAATAGAAATATCAGAAAATTTCAGGCAGTTTCTTACAGTTGGTCAATTGCTTTGTTGATAAGAAATACACAAATTGCAGAAATGGAAGCGAAAGAGAATATTTGGAGTGCAGAATAAACCAAGGCACCTCTCTAAAGTGCATCTTTGTTCAATATTGGTATCTATCCTGATTAATGTTCGATCTATATTCCTGCTTATGTGCCTTAACTAGTACAAGTATCAATTGACAAGTGTTGCCTGACCTTCACTATCTTTCTGAGGACTCTCATGTGGCTTCTCAAAGTGTAACTAAAATAAAAATCGCTACCCACACAACACAGAAATATGTTACATGTTTTCATCCTATGGCACCCCTTTCAGTCACTTTTTTTTTATTGAACTTTTTTCTTTGTTGTCAAAGTGTGGTACAGAGGAGTTACAGATTCATATGTAATGTACTGAGTACGTTTCATGTTCAACTTGTTACTTCCTCCCTCATTCTCCCCTCACCATTGCCCTCTCTCCCCAAGTGTTATGCAGTTGGTTCACACCAAATGGTTTTGTAAATATTGCTTTTGGAATGGTTTGTCTTTTTATCCTTTGTCTCTCAATTTTGATATTCCCTTTCCATTCCCCAGTGTTTATACCCATTTAAACAGTATCCAGGTACTCAGATGAGCTACAGTGGTAGCAGGTGCTGGAGCCAGCTGGCAATGAAAGGGAATCCTGATGGGGGGGGGGAAGGATTAAAGAATAGGAAAAATACAAGACAAGAGAAAAAAGACAAGAGGCAAAGATGGGGTCCGGGAGGTCTGCAGCCCAAGATTGTAACTCAAAACTGCAGCCTCGTTTACTCTTAACTTCCAGCTTATATGCAGTTTAGAAACCAAGGAATAGCATAGGATTACTAAAGTTCAAGAAAACAAAAAAGCTTTGAAGTCGGCAATACTAGCTGGCAGTAAAGACAAGATAAGGTTGGTTAACATAAAACAGATTCTTGTGGACATAGTAAAACATCTCCAATTAGTGCTATCTTTCACTGTCTTTCAAGTAAGCCATGTCATTGCAGTTCCTTGAGATAACAATATAGCCAGGTGCCAGGATGAACTTGCTGTCGGCTCCCTACATCTCCCCCGTCTTTGTTTAAAGAAGCGAACCCGCCTGTCTTAGGTCGGGTGGGTCACCTTGCCTGCCTTACCTGTCATTGGGACTTCTTCAGAGCAAAGCTGAAGGCCCTGTCTTAGGTTAGTCAGACCAGCACCCCCTCTTACCCGTCTCTCACTGCAGTTCCTCTCGGGGGAAATTTATTTACTTGGAGCTTAATCTTAGTAGCTGGCTGGCTAAACTCATAAAATAATTTTGCAGTATACGTACAATACAAGGAAGGCATAGTATCCCAGCAAAAGTATCCCAGGGCCAAGCAATATCATTAGTAACCCCTTAACATTAGTCAAAGAAGGGATATAGAGTTCAAATTGTTCAAACAGTTCTTTTGCAATATTTGCCACTTCAACGTCCAGAGGCAGAGCTTGTTCTAGTCCTATTATTTGCCTGTGGAGTTGAGAAAGATCTAAAGACAAATTATTATGATGCCAAATACCTTTAAGGTGTGCTACAACTTGTTCCCAAGGATAGCTTGACCCATTATATTTATGGAGGGCTTCACAAATAAAGTCAAACCCAGCATGGCAGCGCACCTGTTGCAAGGTTTGTAAAGCACGAATTTGCTCTCCCAGAGACAACACAGATTCATACAATGCTTCTAATTTTTGTTCTGCTTTATCATCAATCCTGCCTTGAAAGTGTAGGGCTTGTGTATTATTATGAGAAAGCTGATTAACATAGTGAGCTGTCTGCACACTTTGTGTTAAAGCCACAGTAGCTGCTGCAGCAGAGGCAGCCAAGGAAATAAAGTCTACAATGCCTGCTATAAATAGCCCTATAAATCATCTAGGGCGAATGAGCTCTTTTAGATGTTTTAACACTTGAATACCTGTTTCTTCATACCAAGCTTCAGATATGTTCACGGGAAGCATAACAAATGGAGGCTGCTTAATAACAATTACAGAATCAGTAAGACCACTATACAAGAAATTTGTAAAATAACAGTATAAGTAACATTGAAATACATGGCTCCTATAGAACTATTAAAAGTTCCATACATAATTGCATAAGGAGGTGTTACACAATTCATAACATTTTTTAAAAAGGAAGAAGAGGGCCAGGAGATATTATTTAGGGCAGCCACTAACATCCAGACATGACGTTGAGGGTGCCCATTCATCCACCACAGACCTGGATTGTACTTGTAGGTGAGATTAGCTCCTGACCAGTCCATCAATTGAGAATTAGTTCCTGAAATATTGGTTATAAAAGGATGTTCATGTCTCCACTTTATGGGGTGCAGTTCTCCCATGGATTCTACAATTTCAGAAGAATTGATGCAGCAAGGAATCATGAAGGACGATGTAAAATTAGCATGTACAGGGAACCCAGTAGGTAAAGAAGTCATTTGTATATTATACACTTGACTGTTATCAGGAATTCAAATTTGATGCTTTATGGATTGCATTATAGTGCAGTCTAGAATAT
Organism: Perognathus longimembris pacificus; assembly: GCF_023159225.1. Classification (NCBI taxonomy): domain Eukaryota; kingdom Metazoa; phylum Chordata; class Mammalia; order Rodentia; family Heteromyidae; genus Perognathus; species Perognathus longimembris. Next base: position 15,999,463 of record NC_063182.1, on the reverse strand, counting down.
GACTGTTGGAGTCAGTTGTAAAACATAAAGGGGTTCCAATGCCAGAAGCTGCAAAGTCTCCTGTTTTAATGTGTTGAACAAAAGGATCTGGAGCCATACCATATGCTAATCTGTTGACATGGATGAACATCTCAGCTCCTTCCCAAGTCGCAGGGTGCACATTCGGTGGATCTGGCACGTAAGCCCAGTGAGTCAGCGCTTGTACCATCCTGATGAGCTTCCACAATCCTAACATAATGCTTAGGTAGCCAGCGGGCATCATTTTCATCCTGTGAAAAAACACAGACATGTCCTCCACCCCATGTCAATATTGGATCGGGCCCATGCCAAGCCCCTGTTAAAGGATTTTTCCACTTAACTTGGGCAAAAGCCCTTTGCTCTCGCTTTTCTCAGAACCGCTGTGCTGCGGAAAGGCCATTGCAGTCCACATTTAAGAAATTTAGTACAAATAAAGAGTGAGAAAGAATATTAACAGGAGAGAAGGGGTATAATTCCCCCCTCCTTTTAATTTAGAAATTTGAAGTTTTAACAAACCCTTGGCCCGCTCAACAATTTCTTGACCTTGAGGATTATAGGGAATTCCTGTAGTATGAGCAATCTGGTAAGATTTACAAAAAGTTTGTAAAGCTTGTCCAACATATCCCGGACCATTATCAGTCTTAATGTGTTTAGGAAGTCCCATAGTGGCAAAGCAGCATAGGGTATGGGAAATACAGTGTTTGCTACCCTCCCCAGCAAGAGGAATAGCCATAATAAAATTAGAGTAGGTATCTATGGTAACATGGACAAAGCGAAGCATTCCAAAAGAGGGAATGTGGGTAACATTCATTTGCCAAACATGTTTGGCTACTAAACCTCGAGGGTTAGTGCGATTGGAGGGCACAGATAGGAAAGTAGTACAGTTGGGACAAGTTTTTTACAATTTGACGAGCTGCCTCACATGTGATATGAAAATGCTGATGTAAGGCATGACTGTTTTGATGGTGGGCTGCATGTGATTATTTTGCTAAGTTAATCTGAGTGAGAAAAACCTGAGTAGCCTCATCCATAATAGTATTGCCCTTATTTAACGGTCCAGGAAGCTTAGTATGAGCATGTATATATCCAAAAAATCATGGACAGGTGTGAGAGTGAAGAAGAAGTTGTATCTGACGAAAAAAAGTTTGAATGGTGGAATTAACTGTTCCAAGAAAGGGGACAGTTTCAATAACCTGAAGGGCTTGAATAACATAATGACTATCAGAATATAAATTAAAAGCTTTAGTAGGTAAGAGTGTAAGGGCCTGTAAAACTGCTTGAATTTCAACTCCCTGGGCAGAAGAAAGACCAGTGTCCCAAGATTTAGTATCACCATCAATAGTAAGAGCAGCTGTTCCATTAGAAGATCCATCTGTAAAAACCAAGGCAGCCATAGAAAGAGGTGATAGAGATACAACCCGAGGAAATATAAAAGTGTAAGAAGAGGCAAAGTGAAGTAATTTGTTGGAGGGATAATGATGTGAAATTGTACCCATAAAATTGGCCCAAGCAATGGCCCAGGAATCACGATGAACACAAAGCCATTCTTGCTGTTGTAAATTATAGGGGATATAAATTACATGTGGATCTCCTCTGAGATACAAGATTCCACATGGCACATATGGACTAAAGTGGCCACCAATTCATAATAGGCAGTTAACACTTTTGAGGGAGTAGCAGGCAAGGAGAGCCATAAAAGAGGTCCCTTCTGCCAGAGGACCACTGTTGGGGAATGAGGTGTAGTTAAAGTATATGCTTCCCAAGGGGCTGAGTAATCAATATAGTTTACATGTTGGGAAAAGATGGCAGAATTTACTATGCTTAAGGTTTTAGCTGCTTCAGTTGTCAATTGTCTGGGAGATGTAGGGTCAGTTCCCCCTTTAATAAATCAAATAAGGGTTTTAATTTAGTTGTGGATTATTTAAGATAAGGGCAAAGCCAATTAATGTCTACCAGAAATTTTTGAAAATCATGCAAAGTACTCAAATGAGAAGTTTTAATCTGTAATTTTTGACTAGTAAAATAATAAGGACCTAAAATATGACCAACAAATACTTGCCAGAGTTCTGCTGTAACACTTAGAAAACAGCAGACTGAATGAGATCCATGTGCCATTAAATCAAATCATATTATTTAACCTTACCTTCCAGCAGGTGGAAGAGAACACAAATGAATAACAATCGAGAGGGCAAAGTGTGAGGACAATGTAAAAGTCTCAGCTTCAGTGGATCTGAAGTGGCTTATGTCTTACATCCTGAATCAGTAGGTCAGCAGAAGAGATGGGTTGGATCTGGGCAAGGCTGTAGTGGCATCTCTCAGAGTCCTCTGGATAGATTGTCATACCTCCTGTTGGATTGCCTGCAAATTTCTACACAGACTGGTTAAAGACATTTGAACCCTCCCAGTATTCCTAGGTTGCTTACTACGAGTACTTTGGCTTTTGTAGGCTGGTGCCTTACTGGTTTAAGCAGGGTGACACTTTAAAAGATTTTGGAAAGCTTGGGCCTTTAACCATCTTCTTAGTCACAAAATCCACAAAGACCAAAGGCCAACCAAGTCTGCTCTCTGTAGCAGCCACGACAGTTTCTGAGATATGGAGGGGGAAGATACCAATGCTTCCCCAATGCAACCCTGTTGCCTCCAAACACAACTCTGATGCTTTTAACCTTGGAGTAAGTCTCGGTTGCAACTCTGTCATGATAGGCCTGCTATAAACCCAACTCTAATCTTGGGATCTTGGGAGGGGGTGGGCAGAGCTGGGCCTCTCAAAATCTTCACAGGACTCTTAGATTTCCTGAGAAGTTTCCCATGCAAGAGAGAAAGAATAAGGAATCATTAGTAGTGAAACCAGGCAGCTGGGGAGCAGACTATGGAGGCCACCTCCTGAAGCCACAGACTGCCACAGTCCATTCAGCCAGCACACATGTCGACCTGCATCCTATAAAGCAAAATATTAATCCTGGGTCAGAAAAATCTAGGTTAGCAGCTACATTTGCACACTCATGTTAAAAGAGTTTATGAGGGCACAGGAAAAAAAATGGAGAAGCAAAATCTTAATCTATACCAAAGAATTGTCAGGATTAGATGTACACTTGACTTTTAGCATAGATAGACATAAAAAATAACACACTGGTTTTACATCATGGTACTTATATCATGTGCTGTATATTAGAACCTTTTGGAGTTTTTCTTAGATACATTTGCTTGCATCCAAATATGGGTTTAAAACCTGTTTGGTTTTTTTTTTTGTTGTAGTTTTTATTTTATTTTATTTTATTAGTTTTACCAAAAGACAGACAGACAGACTTACAAACAGTGTGCACAAGCTTTGGCGCGCGCTTAGAATTGTTCTTAATTGGCCATGTAAGTTTTCTGTAATTCCAGTGGCAAAATGATACTATTTTGCCCATATTGTAGAACCACGTGGTTAGTTAGAAGACAAAAAAACCTTTCCAGCAAACCAAAATTTTCACAGATTATCTGAGAAGCCACAATTTGAGAAACCAGTTCAGCTCCCATGGAGAACTGAAGTGGGATGCTATGACCAGAGAAGGTCCAGGAGATGGGAGACAGGACATGAACAGAAAGAACACAGACATATGGCAAGGCATAATGGCAAAGGAGCTTGTCAGAGCCTTAGCAGGATCACAGAAAAACACCTTCACCTCCCAGCATTTGAATTACAAGGCCACAGTTTCAGCGTTCAGGGTGGGGGGCAGGGTTACCAGGAACTGGAGACTCTACGACCCTGCCCAGCCTCCAGGAATTTGGCATGCCCATTACCTGGGGGATGGGTGGGCTTCCACCTCCAACCAATTCTATTGTCCACCATTTTCTGAATGCTAGAGAAAAATTAGGATTTAGCCAAACAAGCAGAATTTAACTCAATCTCCAAACTTAACAAACATCAATAACAAGAATAGAAAACCTTTCTTTGTGTCTTTCAAAGCAGATGTTAAACAAACATTGGTACCTTTGGAATCTGGCAGGCAGGCAGGCAGAGTTTAGAAAGAGGCAGAAAAAGAGAGACAGAGAGAACTTCGTCTGCCCAAGCGCTCATAGAAGTTATGTAAGTCCTGTAAAATATTCCAAATTTTTAAGATTGGGCTCAACTTGAGCAGCCTTTAGATTGTGCCCTTTCCATGGTAAGTTATTAGCATAGCAGAGCTGAGAGATATATACCAAGCGTCCTCGGTATTACTCTGGTCAGCTGAAATGTAGGAGACAATCAGCAATGAGGTTGTCACCCCAGTTGCTGTGTCCTGAACTGAGCAGAAGATCACTCACCCTGGTTGTGAGGGCAAACCTGTAGATTGTAGTGGTGGATGGAAGTAGATCATTTGGTCAGGAGAAGTTACCTCGTTGGTGTTAGCATTTCCCTAGCCTCAGGTCCCTCCCCTCTGTGAGCAGCCTGCACCTAGGAGAGCTGTAATTCTGCCAGGACTGTCGGTGGGGGCTCACAAGTATCTACCTTTAAAGGATTTTGTTGTTCTGAATGAGGCTGTGACAATAGGGCTATAACTGATTTCAACATACACTCAACATGGGTCAATGTATCTTTCGTAGGCTCATTGTATATTTTTTCCTCAGTGTCTGAGCCATCTGAGTCTTCCTTATTAACTAGCCCAGTGGGTTCAGATGTTATTAATTCTCTCAGCTCTTCGTGGGCAGCTACATAAGCTCCCGGAGCTGGGCGACGCTTATCAGGCCCCTGTCTAGTCTCTCTGATTGACTGACTGAATTTAATCTGTTCATGTCTAGGATCCAAACAATCTCGGACCAGATTCCAAAGAGTAAAAGCGTCCACTGGGGTTTTTTCAGGGCCATTTGTGTTATAATGTCCCTAATCCTTTTTCCAACTTTTTGCCAAACTTCTAAGTTAATGGTTCCTTCCTCCGGGAACCAGGGGCATGCTTCCTCAATGCTAACTTTCACTTCCCGGGCATGAAGCATCCCTTTGGGGGCCTGCATGTATAGTGTGCAGCCGTTACCTTGTCCCATAATTTCTTACTCCTGACGATACTCTCTCTCTCCCGCTCTCCTTCCCAAGTGATCAGACGTCCTCTTACCTGATCGGGGTCCTCTGCCTTTGTCCCAGGTGTTCAGGTCCCTGTTCTGGCACCACTTGCTGGAGCCAGCCAGCAACGGAAGGGAATCCTGATTGAGGGGGGCGAGGATTAAAGAATAGGAAAAATACAAGACAAGAGAAAAAAGACAAGAGGCAAAGATGGGGTCCGGGAGGTCTGCAGCCCAAGATTGTAACTCAAGAGTGCAGCCTCATTTATTCTTAACTTCCAGCTTATATGCAGTTTAGAAACCAAGGAATAGCATAGGATTACTAAAGTTCAAGAAAACAAAAAAGCTTTGAAGTCGGCAATACCAGCTGGCAGTAAAGACAAGATAAGGTTAGTTAACATAAAACAGATTCTTGTGGACATAGTAAAACATCTCCAATTAGTGCTATCTTTTACTGTCGTTCAAGCAAGCCATGTCATTGCAGTTCCTTGAGATAACAATATAGCCAGGTGCCAGGATGAACTTGCTGTCGGCCCCCTACAGCAGGGATACAACCACAGGAAGGGAATGCAAGAGTAACAAAACTAAACAAAACAATCAATCAAACAAGCAGACAAGAAAAAAAAAGGTACGGTTTCACATGGCATGTTGAAAATAATCACAACAGTGGTATAACTCTTGTTTCCATGACGTGGAGTTCATCTTACTAAGCATCATCTTATGTGATCATATGGGTGTAGCTATTGTGGTATTCTGATCTTCTAACATGACTAGCCTAATCATGTACGAGCTATTCCCTATGAGGGACACCATAAGATTTATGTTTCTTTGGGTCTGGGACACTTCACTTAGTATGATATTTTTCAAAGTCCTTCTATTTCTTATGAATGGGGCAGTGCCATTCCTTCTGATGGAGGCATAGAATTCCATTGTGTATATGTACCACATTGTCCTGATCCACTCATATACTGAGGGGCATCTAGCTTGGTTCCCTGTTTTAGCAATGACAAGTTGTGCTGCGATGAACATAGTTGTGCTGGTGGCTTTAGTGTGGAACAATCCTAAGTAGAGAGAACAGTGCACGAGGAATATCAATACCATACTTTAAGTTGTATTACACAGCTATATTACTAAAAACAGTTTGGTAGTGACCCAAGAATAGACCCGAGGACCAATGGAACAAAACTGAAGACCCAGAGGGCTGGGGATATGGCCTAGTGGCAAGAGTGCTTGCCTCGGATACACAAGGCCCTAGGTTCGATTCCCCAGCACCACATATACAGAAAACGGCCAGAAGCGGCGCTGTGGTTCAAGTGGCAGAGTGCTAGCCTTGAGCGGGAAGAAGCCAGGGACAGTGCTCAGGCCCTGAGTCCAAGGCCCAGCACTGGCAAAAAAAAAAAAAAAAAACCAAAAAAAAAAAACCAAAAAACAAAACTGAAGACCCAGAAATGAACCCGCAGACCTATGGCTGCCTAATGTTTGACAAAGGAGCTAAAAATATAGATTGAAACAAAGACAGTCTCTTCATAAAATGGTGTTTGCAAAACTGGGTCAATACCTATAAAAACTAAAACTAGATCCCTATTTATCACCCTGCACCAAAATCAATTCCAAATGGGTCAAAGACCTGGAAATAAAATCAGATACCCTGAAAACACAATGAGAAGGAGTAGGAGAAACTCTAGGACTCCTCGGCATTGGAACAAACTTCCCCCCAAAAGGCCCAGAAACACAAGAAATCAAAGAAAGGCTGGATAAGTGGGACTGCATCAAAACACAGAGCTTCAGCAGGGCAAAGGACATAGCTTGCAAAATAAACAGAAAACCCACAGATTGGGACAAGATCTTTATCAGCCATACAACGGCAAAGGCCTCATATATAAAATATATGCAGAACTAAAAAAAAACCTGAATTCCTCCAAAACAAAACCTCAAAGAACCAACAGCCCCCACAAGTGGGCTAAAGACCTAAAAAGAGACTTCTCTGAAGAAGAAATGAGAATGGCCAAGAGACACATGAAGAAGTGTTCAACATCACTGGCCATAAACGAAATGCAAATCAAAACAACATTAAGGTTCCACCTCACCCCAGTCAGAATGTCCATTATCAGGAAAACTAACAATAGCAAATGCTGGACAGGATGTGGCCAAAAGGGAACCCTATGGGAATACAAACTTGTTCAACCCCTTTGGAATGCATTGTGGATGTTCAGTCACTTTTAAAATCAAACGTATTAAGAACAATCCATACATACCAGTTTTGTGAATTTTTTAAAAGTGTTAAGTTCATGTCAAGTAATCAAAAAGCATTTGACCATTTCTTTGGGGATGGAAAAAGTAAGTGGAAGATATTTCCAACTGAATAAAGACATTGAGTTTTTTTTTTTAATTGTTCACATGTGTGTTTATTTATTATTATTATCTTTAATTGTACAAATGTTTTGCCATTCACCAAGTAATTTATGGTGCATCTTGGTCAAAATCACCCATTTCAACCTTCTCACCCACCACTCCCAAAGCAACCTTCTTCCTTTTCTTCCCCCAACTACCAATGCATCTCTCTTCCCCCCTTCCTGCCCACAAACACAATCATATAGATTTGAGACACATTTAATTTTTTACTTTTTTTGTTATTGTTACCATTTCAGAAGAAATACGTTTTTCTAGTGAGAAGTGTATTTCAAATTAACAATCATTCCAGTTTTGAACTGTGCAACTCTTTTTGTTACATAATTACTTAAGTAACTTATAAATGTTGGAATTAATATTTATATAATAATATGTAAATGATGTTTATTAGTAAATAATGTCATCATTAATAGAAACTACCAATACCTTTACTCAAGCAAATCTTATTCTTACAAGGGATACCAAATATACTGGTAAAGAGTGTTTTAATTGCTCTTCATCTGAACTAAATTTATGGAGGCTTCTTTCTAGTTCTATAACTTGACCTCACTGATCTTTTAGCATTTGCTTAAATAACAGACAAATAAAAAAAATTACTAGTTTTTCTCAGCCTATTTCAGATGTATCTAAATCTGTTCAAAATGCCCTTTTTGGTTTTGCAACTCAGCTATATTGTTAAAGATCTGAAAATTTTCTTTTTGGAAATTAAATCGTAAATGAAATACTTATCTCTCCAGCTTTGTAGGAGAATCAGAAGCTAAAATCAATTGGCACTGATCTCCCATTTGTAATGACATCTCCTTCATAAATTTAGGCCAGGTTTCCCTTTAAAGAAAAGATACTCAGTTGGATGATATCTATTAAAGAAATGCGTTAATGATTAGCAACCTTTTAGTACAGAAAGCAGCAGGCCTGTAGAGTTTCATATCAAAGTGATGAAGGCTATTCAATATTTAAAGGAAAAATAGAAATATTGAAATTATTTTAAAGATAGAGATTGACTTAATGGTTAAAAAAAGATTCTATTCTTCAAAGGCTTGGTTAATGTCCTTGGCCTCTTGATATATACATTGTTACTGGTTTATGTTTTCTTATGCTTTGTGAGGAGATATTATTAGATGAGGCAAACATGTGTACTAGCCTATGCATACATGCACACCTAAAATTGCCTCTATATTTGTCCATATGAATATATACAAATATAATTTTATATTGATGTTTGGAAATAAGCCATTATTACAGAATTAATTCATTCCAGTTTTCTTTTCATGGTTACCTTGAATTTCTTTTTGAGGAGAAATCAGGATCATCACCGGAACATATATACTTACCTTTCCACCCCCATGTACATGTAAAGCAGATTCTGATTTTTTTTCTCTTTTGAGGTTCTTACCCTAGTCCTCAACCATTTGAACAAGTTATCTGTCAATTTGAGGAAAATCCTACATGCATATATTCTACAGAGAGTTTTTATGTGATATCTATTAGTTGAATGACACTAATGTTTGAAATATTAGACAATTATTTTTAATTCTTAATTGGTGGTAACTTTAGGTTTAAATATCATATTTAAGATACACAAATTGTATAGAGTATCAGATTTTTTCTCAAAATAAAAATCTTCTCAATGTAAACAAATTTTTATTAAACAAGTAGTTGTTGATATAGTGAAGAAAATGGAAAATAAGAAACTACAACATTTTGTATTTGTAAAGAAAATACATTTTCAAATATGTTATTATTAAATGGTTTAATATTGGATTGACAAGCTTTTCACTAATTTAAAATAAAGGAACGTTAGTAAGATATCAGATAGTTACCACGGCATACCAACAATAATAATTTTTATTTGCCAGTCCTGGGGCTTGAACTCTGGGCCGTGAGCACTGTCCCTGGCTTCTTTTTGCTCAAGGCTAACACTCTACCACTTGAGACACATCGCCACTTCTGATTTTTTCTGTATATGTGGTGCTGAGCAATCGAACCCATGGTTTCATGTATGAGAGGCAACCACTTTGCCACTAGGCTATATTCCTAGCCCCCATACCAATAATAAAATATTTGACTATATGATAAGGTTTATTAGAGAAGCAACTCATTGGTTTGATAGCTTGTCAAAGAAATACAAACACTAGCATTTAATTTCTTTTGACATTCATATTATATTAGAACAAAGTCTAAGATTTCTTTTTTAAATAATTACTTATTTATTGTCAAAGTTAAGTACAGAGGGGTTACAGTTTCATATGTAAGGCAGTGGGGATATTTCTTGTACAAATTTTTACCTCCTCCCTCATTTGCCCCCTTTTCCCCTCCTTATTTCCCTCTCCCCCCATGAGTTGTTCAGTTGGTTTACACCAAATGGTTTTGTAAATGTTGCCTTTGTAGTTGTTTGTGTTTTTATCCTTTGTCTCTCAATTTTGATATTCCCTTTCCCTTCCCTAGTACAGTATCCAGGCTACTCAGATGAGATTCAGTGATACCACAGGGACAACCACAGGAAAGGGATACTAGAGGATCATCAATAAAAAACAAAGCTACAGTTTCACATGGCATGTTGAAAGTAATCACAACAGTGATACAACACTCACTTCCATAACATGGAGTTCATTACACTTAGCATGATCTTATATGTTCATAAAGGCAGAGCTATTGGGCTGTTGTGATCCTCTTCTGTGACTAGCCTAAACCTGTACTAATTATTCCCTATGAGGGAAACCATAGAGTGCATATTTCTTGGTGTCTGGCTCACTTCACTTAGTGTAATTTTTTCCAAGTCCTTCTAATTCCCTATGAATGGGGCAATGTCATTCTTTCTGATAGAGAAATAAAATTCCATAGTGTATATGTACCACATTTTCCTGATTCATTCATCTACTGAAGGGCATCTGGGTTGGTTCCATGTTTTAGCAATGACAAATTGTGCTGCGGTGAACATTGTGTTGGTGGCTTTAGTGTGTTCTTGTTTACATTGCCACCAACAGTGTAGTAGGGTTCCCTTTTGGCCACATCCTCTCCAGTACTTGTTGTTAGTTTTCTTGATAATAGACATTCTGACTGGGGTGAGGTGAAACCTCAATGTTGTTTTGATTTGCTTTCCTTTTTAATGGCTAGTGAAGTGATGTAGAGCACTTCTTCATGTGTCTCTTGGCCATTCTCATTTCCTCTTTAGAGAAGTCTCTTTTTAGGTCTTTAGCCTACTTGTTGTGGGGGCTGTTGGTTCTATGACATTTAATTTTGTTTGAATTTAATTTTGTTTAGTTCTGCATATATATTTTTTATATTTTTTTATTTTTTGCCAGTCCTGGGCCTTGGACTCAGGGCCTGAGCACTGTCCCTGGCTTCTTCCCGCTCAAGGCTAGCACTCTGCCACTTGAGCCACAGCGCCGCTTCTGGCCGTTTTCCATATATGTGGTGCTGGGGAATCGAACCTAGGGCCTCGTGTATCCGAGGAAGGCACTCTTGCCGCTAGGCTATATCCCCAGCCCTCTGCATATATTTTAGATATGAGGCCTTTGTCTGTTGTACGGTTGTTAAAGATCTTGTCCCAATCTGTTGGCTTTCTGTTTATGTTGCAAGCTATGTCCTTTGCCCTGCAGAAGCTCTGCAGTTTGATGCAGTCCCATTTGTTCAACCTTTCTTTGATTTGTTGCATTTTTGGGTCTTTGTTAAGGAAGTTTCATCCTATGCCAAGGAGCCCAAGTGTTTCTCCTACTCCTTCTTGTAGTGTTTTCAGGGTATCTGCTTTTATTTCGAGGTCTTTGATCCATTTGGAATTGATTTTGGTGCAGGGTGATATATAAGGATCTAGTTTTAGTTTGTTGCATGTGTTGAACCAGTTTTGCCAGCACTATTTTTTAAAGAGGCTGTCTTTCTTCCATCCTAATTTTTAGGTCGTTTATCAAAGGTCCAAGATTTCAAGGAGGGAAATTTCACTTTACAGAAGTATTGTGGATTGAGGAAGTAGAGAAATAGCTTTCGTATATCACCTAATTGTAAATTGTTAAAAAATGAAATGATAGATAGGCAGTGAACATCAGTAAATATAAGCAAGCAAAAACATCAGAACGTACAATTTTCTTCCTTCACTTTGTAAGTAGTTTTCACAAAACAACATAAAACCTAGTAAAGCTTTTAACTAACAATTTAAACAAAAAAATGGAAAAAAGTGAATATCTTCAATAATTATTTTAGTGGCACAACCAGAACAATTCAGAATTTAAGATAAACTTATACTTCTCTTCAAGAGAAATATTTCAGGGAAAAATTAAAACACTCTAAGAAAACATCTATAAATATATTTAAGAATTATATCACCAATGCAAATTGTGAATGATATATAAGTAATTACAGTTACAAATAGAAAAAGAAGGCCATGTTAAGAGTATTTGAACACCAATGAGTTATTTCAGGCTAGTATTATATTTTTTTCTAATTTTTCATTTTTTTCTAAAATTTTTCAATTTTATGTTAATACTGTGATTATAAATGTAAAACAAATTGCAAATTTTAGAGTATCAATTAGTATATAATCCTTGCTAATTGTTGTCATTATGCTAGTCTATCATCTTTGTACATATTTAGTTTGTCTATAGTTAAAAGTAAAATTACCCACATATTTAGTTATGGATAATGTATGCATGTGCAGGTGAGTATATGGACATAGTTTATTTCTACATGAGTAAAGGCACTTAGACTATAATACCTTTACTAAAATAAATGTCCTAAAAAAATAAAAAGAAACAAGCATTATTTTTCAGAACCAGGATGTGGAATCAAGCCGGATGCAATTCAATGGATGAATGAATCAAGAAAATGTGATATACATGCACAGTGGAATTACACTCTTCAGTCAGAAAGAATGATATTGTGCCATTCATAAGAAAATGGAAATACTTGCAAAGAATTATATTAAGAGAAGTATGCCAGACACAGGAAAACACATATTGCATGGTTTACCTCATTTATGGTACCTAGAATCTGTCTGTAAATTTCTAAGTAAACACACAAGGCACTAAGCAAGGGACTACAAATGAAATAAATAAAGAATAGTAGACTCTAGAGAGTGCAAAAATAATAATTCTTTAGAAAGATTAAGCCAAAGCCCATCAAAATAAATACCAGGAAATGGGTACTTGCAAAAGGGTAGCTTGGAGTCAAAGGCAGAAGGGCAGAAGAATGAAGGACGGAAATGGGGAGAATGCAGAAAGTTAAATATAAGAGGAAAGGGGAGGTATACATCACTATGAAATTCTGAGGTGATGCCATAGTTCAAGCATTGTATAAACAGACTGGTTTATTGATTGGCAAAAATGCAACACATAACCTGAAAGATAAGGAAAGTGAAGGAAATGGTTTGTTAGAAGAAGTGGGTGAAAATGTTGAAATGGGGAACATTGATCAAGATGCACTATATTCATTATTTGCCTTGGTGAATGGCATCTCCTTTGTACAACTACATAAAGATAACAAAAATATTCAAAAAATAAATTTAAGTTCTCCTGGGGGGAAGACAGTGGAGGAGCAGCAGAGCCCTAGCTGAGCTCCCTCCAACATTGCAGTTTTCCCATCCCAGAGAAACTTTTACCAGTGGAAAGACAGCAAAAGTTAGTTATAACAGTACAGGGATTCTGGCCAGGAAGGAAAAATCTACTTTGATGGCCTGAAAACACAGATTGAGCTCCTGGCGGCAACCTGCTGCCACACCAGTGCCGGCACCAGCACAGCGCCCCACACTCCCCGCAGCTAAAGCACTCAGTGGAGACCGGGGAGAAATCCTCCAGATGGTGGCATACAGACAGATCGCAGGCTGAGCATGGATGAGCCAAAATTGCAAAGAAAGCGTGAGTACCCCACGAAAGTCACTATCACTCATGCCCACAGAGCAGCTCCTCCTCCACCGCTAGAGCAAAGCGCCATCTTTGACACTGGCATAGGGCCAGACCAGACTGGAACTAAAGCGGGCCTGGGGAAAACGAGGACAAAGTGGCCATCTTTGAAAAGGGCAAGAGGGACCGACCAGTGAGAGCCAGCTCCACCCAGGAGAACGCTCCCTGCCCATGCGGGAGGCTTGTTCTGGGCTGCTGCTCACACACTCAGAATTGCCGGCCCCCTCCACACCCCCCGCCGGAATTTCTAAATTAAAACCCAAAGTGGCGAGCAGCTACCAATGGCACGGAACAGCCAGATGGGAGAACAAACAGTTCCTGAGACTGTCCCGTCACAGGGGAAGCCCAACTTCCAGCCCAAAACGAAGCTGAATTCCATAGCCAGCTCCGCCAGGCGGCTGCCTGGCCCAGGAGGGAGGAACCTCCCCCAGACAAGTGTCTCTTAGCCAGGTAAACAAGGCCAGAGGCAGCTGCCCTGCTGAGTCCACAGCCTATTCATAGCCAGGCGTTAAAGGCAGTGGCCCCACAACAGACTGAAGGAGCCACGGTTCACAAGTCTGTTCACATCCCCATCTACAGAGGATGCCCAAGGCTTACCTGCAAGCTGTGGAAACCACAGAGACCCAGAATTTCACTAAAAGGGGAGGAGGGTCAGAACAGATCCACCCCTACAAACTGAAAGCAAGTCAAACCAGCCAAGCAGCAAAATAGACAGCAGATCATCACAAGGAAACCACAGACTGTAGAAAGCCCACCCAAACAACAAGGGCTCCTTTCTTTTTTAAGCTTTGTTTCTTTTTTTTTTCCTCTCATTTCTGAAACATCATTGGTTGTTTGGTTCTCCATTTATAGCTGTTTGTTTTATCAAGTTGTGTGTGTGTGTGTGTGTGTGTGTGTGTGTGTGTGTGTGTGTTTGGTTGTTCATTTTACCATTTTCTGTTTTCTCTCTTTTTAAAATAACTTTTCTCTGTTTTGTGAACTTGTCTTCCAGTATTTTTCTTTATTTCTCTCTTCTCATTCTTTTCCTTTAAAAATTTACTTTCCTATGAATAACTCCTCTACTCTTTTCTGCTAACACTCCATTGACTATCATTGTAACCTTGTTCTTTCTACTGATTCTACTTTTCTCCACATTTCCACGTTACTGAAACGAAACCAAATCATCAGCCCCCCCCCCACAATTTACTCTATTCTCTTTACTATCTCTAACTTACCCTCCTGACTTACTTCCAAGACCTTCAGATTCCATTGACCCCGGTTATTGGATAGAGGGTATCTCTGCTCAAACAGAGACAAAGCCATACAGTCCAAAAAGAACTTAATATAAGAACAAAAATTGCCCATAGGGGTGTAACAGTAAATAAATAACTACTGAATACAGGGCTCAGGAGTGGTTGTTATATCAAAATTGTATTCTTTAGGAACACCAAGTCTAACTTTTTATACAGGTATACAAGGAATCTGTACATAATTGTGAACTTCTAATATTTACACAACAGTGCTTGGTAAGGTCTGCTTTGGGTCTTAAATGGTGCTCACGAGAGCTTGTAGATTGGTATTCCCAATCCAAATGGGCAGAAGAAACACAAGAAAGATGGCAAACAATGAGGGCTCATCTCCTACTCAAAACAAGCAGGAAGCAGAGCAGACAACCAAAGACATAGAAGAGAACCCTCAAAATGCTATACAAAGTCTACTAATAAGAATGTTAAATGAAAAGTTTGAATCGCTTCAGTCAACTATTCTAGAGCACAAGGAGGCAAACCAAAAATTAATGGAGAATTTCATGGCTTCCACAAAGAGAAAGATAATTGAACTACAAGAGTCAAATGAAGGGCTGGGAATATGGCCTAGTGGCAAGAGAGCTTGCCTAGTACACAAGAAGCCCTGGGTTCGATTCTCCAGCACCACATATCTAGAAAACGGCCAGAAGAGGAGCTGTGGCTCAAGTGGCAGAGTGCTAGCCTTGAGCAAAAAGAAAGCCAGGGACAGTGTTCAGGTCCTGAGTCCGAGGCCCAGGACTAGCCAAAAAAAAAAAAAAAAAAAAAAAAAAAAAGATAGCTACCCAGCTAAAAGATTTGAGAGATAACACTCAAAACCAAATCTATGAAGTAAATGAAGTAAAGAAGTCCATGCAGGACCTCACAGAGAAGTATAGCAAGGACTTGGAGATCATCAGGAAAGTCCAGTCAGAAGGAAAAGAGATTCAGAATCAGGTAGCTAGCCTACAGTCCCGACTAACTGAAGCAGAAGATAGAATCTCAGGAGCTGAAGATTCCCTAGAATCTATGGAGAAAGATCAAAAATCAATACAAAACCAATCCAATCGACAAAACAGATTGCTCCAGGAGATTCAAGATACAATCAGAAAGCCCAATTTAAGGATAATAGGTATTGAGGAAAACCTGGAGAAGGAATTTAATGGAATAGGCAACCTATTTAACAGAATATTAGCCGAGAACTTCCCAAATATCCAGAAAGATAGGCCTATACAGATAGAAGAAGCATTTAGAACCCCAAACCGACCAGACCAGAATAGGACATCCCACCAACACATTGTGATCAAAACAGGATCAGTTGAGTTCAAGGACAGAATCCTTAAAGCTGTTAGGGAGAACAAAACAATCACATATAAAGGAAAAGCAATCAGAATTACCCCAGACTTCTCAGCAGAAACCATGAAAGCAAGGAGAGCCTGGAATCAGGTATGCCAAACCCTAAATAAAAATAACTACCAACCAAAAATAGTGTACCCAGCTAAACTCTCATTCATAGCCGAAGGTCAAATCAAAGTCTTCCACAGTATGGATAAACAGAAACAATACATCTCCACCAAACTAGCTTTACAGAAAATCCTCAAATATGTACTATACAGGGAAAATAATCAAGATTCCAATGCAGACAGAGAAATGAACCCTAAATAGTAAACTAGATTATCAGATCAACAAATGGGAAGACTCAGACTTTAACAAGATAGGGATCATGAAAGGAACAAATGATCAGCTCTCAATTCTAACTCTCAACATTAATGGACTTAATTCACCAAATGACATAGACTCATAAGTTGGATCAAAAATCAGGATCCATCTTTCTGCTGCCTCCAAGAGACACATCTATCCAGCAAAAGTAAACATCTTCTAAAAGTTAAAGGCTGGAATCAAATGTATCAAGCAAATGGCCCCCATAAGCAGGCTGGAGTTGCAATCCTAGTATCAGATAAAATTGACTTCAAGTTAAAAAAGGTGAGAAGAGACAAAGAAGGCTACTACATACTAGTAAAGGGATCTCTCCTACAGGAAGATATTACCATCCTAAATATCTACACACCAAATACAGGAGCACCAAACTTCATCAAACAAACACTACTGACTCTAAAAACACTCATAGACCCAAACACATTGATAGGTGGGGACTTTCACACTCCACTGTCACCACTGGACAGATAACCACACCAAAAACTGAACAACGAAACCACAGAACTAAACAATTGCATAGACCAACTAGACTTAACCAACATCTACAGAATATTCCACCCAGCAACAACAGAATACACATTCTTCTCCGCAGCACATGGAACATTCTCCAAAATAGATCACATCTTAGGGCACAAAGAAAATCTGTACAAATTCAGAAGTATCAAAACCATTCCCTGCATTCTTTTAGACAACAATGGAATAAAATTAGAGCTCAACTCATTCAGCCACCACAGAAAATCCTACAATTCATGGAGACTAACTACACACTGCTGAACCATCAGTGGGTCATCGAAGAAATTAAAACGGAAATTCAAATATTTATGGAATTCAACCAAGATGAGGACATAAAGTGCCAGCTCCTTTGGGGCACAGCAACAAACTGGAGAAACAGCAACTCAATAATTGAAGCAAGCACCTTAATTTCATTGAAAGAGAACAACAAGCCAAACCCCAAGTCAATAGATGGAAGCAAATAATTAAAATCAAATCAGAATTAAATCAATTAGAGACGAAAAGAACCACGAAAGAATCAGCAAAACAAAGAATTGGTTCTTTGAAAAAAATAACAAGATAGGCAGACTCCTGGCAAACCGGACCAAAAAACGATGGCAACAGACTCAAATATACAAGATAAGAGATGAAAAGGTAACATCACCACAGAAACAACCAAAATTCAAACCATAATAAGGGACTATTTTGCAAAACTTTATGCCCAGAAATTTGAGAACCTGGAATAAATGGATGATTTCCTAGAAAAAGTTTATATCCCCAAACTCAACTATGAAGATTTAAACCTTCTAATCAGACTCATATCCAGTATTGAAATCGAAACAGCAATAAGTAATCTCCCATCCAAGAAAAGCCCAGGTCCAGACGGATTCACTGCAGAATTCTACAAGGCCTTCAAAACAGAACTCACACCAATATTTATCAAACTCTTCAGTGATATTGAAAGAGAACGTTGACTACAAGACACATTCTATGAAGCCAATATAACCCTCATCCCAAAACCAGGCATGGACTCATCACAGAAAGAGGACTATAGACCGATTTACCTGATGAACATAGACGCAAAAATTCTCAACAAAATTCTGGCCAATCGACTTCAACAGGTCATAAAAAAAATCATACACCACTATCAAACTGGATTCATTCCCGGAATGCAAAGTTAGTTCAATATATGCAAGTTAATTAATGTAATCCACCACATCAACCAGAGCATAGTAAAGAACCACATGATTATATCACTCCATGCAGAAAAAGCGTTCAATAAAATCCAGCACCCATTTATGCTAAAAGCCCTGGAAAAACTGGGATTCCAGTTGAATATAATCAAGGCAGTTTATGACAAACCAACAGAAAGCATAACTCTAAATGGTGAAAAACTAAAGCCATTCCCCTTAAAATCAGGAACAAGGCAGGGATGTCCACTCTCTCCCCTGCTCTTCAACATAGTACTAGAATTCCTAGCCAGAGCAATTAGGCATGAGGAAAATATAAAGAGGATCCAAATAGGAAAAGATGAAGTTAAACTTTCTCTCTTCACAGATGACATGATCCTATACCTAAAGAACCGCATAGACTCTAGCCCCAAGCTACTAGAGCTGATCCAAAACTTTGGCAAAGTTGCAGGATATAAGTTAAACTCTCAAAAATCAACGGCCTTTCTCTATGCTATTACCCGAAGACAGAGGCTGAAATCAGGAAAGTAACTCCTTTTGCAATAGCCACAAAAAACATAAAATACCTAGGAATAACCTTAACCAAAGAAGTGAAAGACCTCTTTGATGAGAACATTAAAAACATGAAAAACGAAGTTAAGGCAGAACTAAGGAAATGGAAAACCTCCCATGCTCCTGGATTGGGACAATTAATATAATCAAAATGGCAATATTGCCAAAGGCTATCTACAAATTCAATGCAATACCCATTAATATCCCAATACCATTTTTTCATGAAATAAAGGAAGAAATCCTGAAATTCATATGGAATAATAAAAGACCCAGAATAGCAAAAACAATCCTAAGGAGAAAGAACAGTGCTGGAGAAATTACAACAACCAACTTCAAGCTGTATTATAAAGCTATAGTAATAAAAACAGCTTGGTATTGGCACCGGAACAGGCCTGAAGACCAATAGAACAGAATTGAAGACCCAGAAATGAACCCACAGAACTACACCTACTTAATCCTTGATAAAGGAACTAAAACAATAGTTTGGAAGAAAGATAGCTTCTTTAATATATGGTGCTGGCAAAACTGGTTCAACACATGCAACAAACTAAAACTGGATCCTTACATATCACCCTGAACCAAAATCAATTCCAAATGGATCAGTGACCTCGAAATCAAATCAGACACCCTGAAAACACTAAAGGAAGGAGTAAGAGAAACACTTGGGCTCATTGGCACAGGATGGAACTTCCTTAACAAAGACCCAGAAATGCTACAAATCAAAGAAAGGTTGGACAAATGGGACTACATCAAACTGCAGAGCTTCTGCAGGGAAAGGACATAGCATGTAAGATAAACAGAAAGCCCACAGATTGGGAGAAGATCTTTACCAGCCATTCAATGGATAAAGGCCTGATATCTAAAACATATGCAGAACTAAAAAAACTACCTTCATCCAAAAGAAAACCGAGAAGAACCAATAGCCCTCTCTTCAAGTGGGCTGAAGACTTAAAAAAAGACTTCTCTGTTGAGGAAATGAGGATGGCAGAAAGACATATGAAAAAGTGCTCTACATCACTGGCCATAAAAGAAATGCAAATCAAAACAACATTGAGATTCCATCTCACCCCAGTAAGAATGTCATATATCAAGAAAACTAACAATAACAATTGTTGGAGGGGATGTGGCCAAAAGGGAACCCTACTTCATTGTTGGTGGGAATGTTAACTGGTTCAGCTACTCTGGCAATCTGTATGGAGATTCCTCAGACGGCTAAACATAGAACTCCCCTATGACCCAGCAGCCCCACTATTGGGTATCTATCCAAAGACCACAAACAAAATCACACTAAAGCCACCAGCACAACAATGTTCATCGCAGCACAATTGTAATTGCTAGAATCTGGAACCAACCCAGATGCCCCTTAGTAGACGAATGTATCAAGAAAATGTGGTGTATTTACACAATGGAATTTTAGGCCTCTATCAGAAAGAATGACATTGCCCCATTTGTAAGGAAATGGAAGGACTTAGAAAAACTTAAACTAAGTGAAGTGAACCAGACCCAAAGAAACATGGACTCTATGGTCTCCCTTATAGGGAATAATTAGCACAGGTTTAGGCAAGTCACAGCAGAGGATCACAAGAGCCCAGTAGCTATACCCTTATGAACACAGAAGATGATGCTAAGTAAAATAAACTCCATGTTATGGAATCAATTGTTATATCACAGTTGTAACTACTTTCAACGTGCTATGTGTAACTTTAGCTTCTATAACTCATGATCTTCTTGTATCCGTTTCCTGTGGTTGTACCTACACTATCTCTGTATCTTATCTGAGTATATTGGAAACCGTGTATATTGGTATTAGAACTAGGAAATTGAAATGGAATACCAAATTCGAGAGACACAGGGTAAAAAAAGACAAACAACTACAAAAGCAATACTTGCCCAACTGTTTGGTGTAAATGAACTGAAAAACTCTTGGGGGCGGGGAAGGGAAAGGGGAATGGGGAGGGTGAACGAGGGACAAGGTTACAAAGAGTACAAGAAATGTATCCAATACCTAAGGTATGAAAATGTAACCTTCCTGTAATTCAGTTTGATAATAAAAATGTAAATAAATAAATAAATTTTAAAATAGCAAAGCCATAGAAAATAGGAAAGAAAGTAACCAGATCACCCCCAAACAGGAATTGAAAGCAACCTATTTTAGTATCATTTGATCAGGGAATATATTGCTTCCCTTGGATTATCACTGTTGCTGTTTGTTCTCTCAAATTTGATATTTAAAATCATGATTTATCTTTCTCAATCATAGGACATGCAACTTGGTATCACATTGAATAATGGGACTTACACTTATTATACAAATTCATTACCATTCTGGATTGACTCTTACAGATTTCAGAAAGTGCTATTTTAACTATTTTAATACTGTTATTTGCTTTATAATGAAATTGGAAGCCTATTAAAATAGTTAGAATGATCCAGACTATCCCATGAAATAAAAGCTGAACAATATTATTGTATAATGACAGATGGAAAGTCATCTTCAATCGGATTCACATCAGGAATAACCAAGACACAGCATATTGAAAAGTATGTACAAAGGAACTGTGTAAGCTTGAGAAGCAGATGAGGAAGTACAAATGCGCAACTAACCTCAGAAGTCTAGCCTGATACTGTCACGCATTTCTAAATCAAAATAAGTTGTCTTTTTTTGTCTACCGAAAAGACAGCAATGCCTAGTCAGAAATAATGCCAATTTAATTAACTCAATATATCACACAAATAAATGTCATTGTATTGTTACTGTTATGGCTTATGAATTGAATGAAAACAACATTTCATCACTCTGTATGACAGACAAATAAAGAAAAAACAACTCTTGATAAAAAATATGATGCACTATGAAGCTGATGAAATTATCTTGCATTCTATTGTCTATGAGGTGACAGATGATATTACAGGAAAAACAAAAATTTATCCATACATAATATGTTTTGTATTTTTAAAAAAGGCAGATTCATATCATTTAGATCTACAAAGATTTCTATGAAATGCAGAAACTTTTAATTTGTCCAAATTTGTTCAAATACAACTTAGAATTTGTGCATTGATCTGAATATTCAGTACAATTTTGGCTGATTTCAATTATCTATGTATGGAATTTATGCACTACAAATATATACATGAAGGTAGCATTACACATGCTTTAGTGGCTGAGGTAGGAGGATTAGGGTTTGAAAATCATGGTCCAGAGTGAGACCTGTATGAAAACATATGTATAAGCTGTTTGTTGGTGGTCCCCATATGTAATCCTAACTACTCAGGATGTTGAGATCTGAGGATCATGGTTCAAAGGCAGCCTGGGCAGAAAAGTCTGTGAAACTCTTATTTCAAATAAACTACTCTGAAAAACCTGGAAGTGGCTCTGTGTCTCAAAATGTACAGTGGTAGAGTGCTAGCACTGAGTACATAGAGGCTCAGGAACAGAGCCCAGGCCCAGAGTTCAAGTCCTAGGACCGAAAAAACAACAACAACAAAAAACCTGCATATACATACTTAAAAAGTCACTATCATTGTAACTGATTATATGAAAGCTATTGAAATATAGGGCAAATGTGAAATTGTATTTTCAATGTTTGGGACCACAAGAATGTGTTTCTTTACTTTGGAATTATACTGAAAATGGAACTGTAGAAAACATATTAGGAAACATTCATTTGTATGCTTTTGTCCTCAAATTGTTTGATCTGTGATATGACTATAAGGGCTCTAGAGAAATGAACTCACTGTGTGCAAAAGTTTCACATTAGTATGGGTTACAATAGAACCCAAGGGAAAAATACTTGTTCTTTTTAAAAAATAATCAGTAGAATATTTCAAAACATGAAAGTCACTAGAAAAGTGCTGCAAAAATTAAATCAGACTTTCTCAACTTATTTCAATTATAATTTATTATTTATAATAATTTATTATTATATTTATTTCAATTATAATTTACAAGGAAAACAGCTTCACTGTTAAGGGTTCAAAATGATGTCTTAGAACGATGATGTTTTAGAATGAATTTCATGGATAAGTAAAATCTGATTTGTGAAAACATTAAAGATCATTGCTAGCACTAAAATAATAGGCATTTTAAACAAATATCACATGTGCTGAATGATATCAGACTGACAAGCAGTTGGCCTACCACTATAAATCTGTGATAAAATATGACCAAGCATTCAAGAGGCATGGAAACGTATTTTCACACATTCAACATCGTTTCTGCCAGAAGAAAAATTAGATGCATTCCATTTTCAAATGATATATTGAGAAACAATTAAGCTTAGTATTATCATATTGGACTGATGCTCAGGAATTCATGGGCATATAAGAGCTCAGTCACATTTTAAAATGAATTATGCATTTGACTAAATTCATGTTAAAAAACTACAAGAGACAAAAGAAGAATGTCCTATAGTAGCATAGACCAGAAAGAAATTTGCCATAACTGTTATTGTTAAGTACAGGGACCATCTGTCTAAGAGATCCTGTAATATCAATGTGCATTCCTTTTATTTTTTCATTAATATTTAGCTTTTCCATTTTTATTGAAGGATAATTGAAAGAAATTTCACTATTTTTGTCTAACGGGATTTTACTGGACTTTTTTTTCTTAGTAAAAGTTTAGGCTCATTGTAAAATTGAATCAAAAGATAAAGATATCCCATGTCCCACTTGCCCCCATATATATGTACCACCTGTAGTATAGAAGTCCACCAGTATTATTATGCATACTCCAGAGCTTATATTGGAACTCACTGAAGTGACATAGGGATGTTTGCAATAGTGTGGAATGACACTGTTGTGGCATCACACAAGGTAGTTCCACTGTCCTAAAAAATCCTCTGCTCCACTTGCTTTAATGCCCACCCCACCTCCGCCCTCCTCATACCTGGCAACCACTGGTCTTTCTACTGTTATCATAGTGTATTCTCTTTCCAGTATGTTGTACATCAATGGTACTTGACAATGCACAGTGCTGCAGGTTGCACAACTTAAATATCTACAAAGATTTTTAAAAAGGAGATCAAATATTGAAGAAGTTGCCGACAAAAAAATTAACTTACATAGTCCATAATAATCAAGTGAACCTGACAGGAATCAAATACAAAAATAAAACTAGCCAGGTGCTGGTGGCTAACACTTGTCATTCTAGCTGCTCAGAAGATTGACATCTAGAGAACAATGATACTGCAAAATAGCTTGCTATGATAATCTGAGTGTTATTATCTGCTTAAATACTTTGCATCTGGAATGAGAAAAATGGCAAATTCTTTGATTGTTGAACACAGATTAAAGATTACTGCAAAAGAGTATATACCAACAATGAAGTAATTGGAGAAACCTATAACCTTTGTCAATGTATTATTTTATAGTGGCATTGGTATTTGTAATATGCTACATTTGCTCAGCAGTTCTTTAAATCTCAGAAGGAACTAAAGTACTTTGCAAATTTAGATGTATGTCTTCAGGGACCACTCTAGCCACCACAAAAATAGCTGCTGCATTTCACCCCTAGGTAGTTGCAAATGAAAGTGCAAAATAATTTTAAATGTTACTTAAAAGATAGAGAGAAACACTAAAAGTTGCTGTCTAGAAAAGTTAAGTGGGAAAAACATAGTCATGAGAGATTTGGGTAATTTAATCAGGGATCTAGGAGAGCAATTCCTGTACTTCTTCATTAAATATGAAATATGTTACATTTATGTGCTCAGTGGATAAAACTTTGGGGCTTGGAATGAAGTTTTCTGCTTGATTTAGCTCCTTAGGCAGAGATGGAATAGAAATGGCCAATAAAAGATGAATTGTGCACTATATTCTAGGGGTAAGAAATAGTATTTAGTTACATATTATTTTGAAGAACCAGTTATGTCACAAGAGTTCTTTTTTTGTTCACTCATCCATTCATTCATTGATTCAGCAAATACATTGTTTCCTCCCATATATCTAAGTTAGGTAGCAGTGATTCCTCAATAAGAGTTTATATGGTCCCTCTTGTAGAAATCTTAGCTAGTTTAGAGACACAATAGAAGCAGCTAGGATTCTAAGTAACTTGATACAGAAGTCAGCTAAGAGATAGTCAGAATGTAATCCATGTAAGATTATTAGATTCTGTTTTGGATGTGTTATGTTCCCAACATTGTTCCCCTACGAAAATCCTATTTGTGTTCACAGAAAGCTATATACTTGCCTTTATATTACTAATGTGAAGAAATGAGCCTTTAGCCTTGCAATAGTATTTTGTTTCACTCAATATTTACTGTAACCACATAGAAGGTGAAAGACAGGTACATCAGCCACAGCACAGGTACAGTTAAGCAGTCTGAGATACATGACATTCCCTCCTCTCAACCTCATTCTCAAAGTGATGACCATATATCGACTAAAACATAAGGAGCCACTATTCATATAGCTGCATTCTGTGGTCCCGTTGACAAGCCCTGTGCACATTGAGCTCTGATTGTTCACTTATTTAAACCACCCTTAGAAATTTAGAGCCCAGTTAAATGTATGGTTTCTCTATTTTGAAAACATGTACGTCATTATTTCATCATTTCTTTTGTGTTTTCAGTGTGCCATGTGGACGAAACCTGCACCAGTTGACCACACAATGCTAATGAAGTTTTCAACCAGCTCTGCTCTACTTTGCTTGTCATAGTACTTTCCTCCAGCTTACTGCAGATTCAAGGGTCTCCAAGACAAAGGAACCCTGACAGTACTCCAGTTATGTTTCCAATTTGCACTGACTTAGGGTATACTGTTTCTCTCACTTGTTTGTCTATACTTCCATTCGGATGGGTTGATTTCTTTTCTTTTTCTTTTTCTTTCTGTTTCTTTCTTTTCTTTTCTTTCTTTCTTTCTTTCTTTCTTTCTTTCTTTCTTTCTTTCTTTCTTTCTTTCTTTCTTTCCTCCCTCCCTCCCTCCCTCTCTCCCTCCCTCCCTCCTTTCTTTCTTTCTTTCTTTCTTTTCTTTCTTTCTCTCTCTCTCTCTCTTTCTTTGTTTCTTTGTTTCTTTCTTTTTCTTTTTCTTTTTCTTTTTTTCTTTTTTCTTTTTTTTTTTTTTTTTTTGCCAGTCCTGGGGCTTGGACTCAGGGCCTGAGCACTGTCCCTGGTTTCTTTTTGCTCAAGGCTAGCACTCTGCCACTTGAGCCACAGCGCCACTTCTGGACATTTTCAATATATGTGGTTCTGGGAATCGAACCCAGTGCTTCATGTATTTGAGGCAAGCACTCTTGCCACTAGGCCATATGCCTAGCCCCAAGGGTTGATTTCTTAATAATCAGAATGAGCTTATTTTTCATACTGATGTACTAATGCTTTCCTGCTTTTGTATCCCTTTATGCTTCCCTCTTCTTCCTCTTCCTTCTGTTCCTCTTGTTCCTTTTCCTCATCATCTTCTTTTATCTTTGATTCAATTTATACTTCTAGAAAGTCAGTATATGTAGGTAATAGCTGTTTATATCAAATTCTATAAGATTTCCCCCTAAATATAAGTGGGTTATCTGCATATTCTTCAGCTAATGGCACTCAGGTACTTCAAGAGGATTCATTTATATTATTTAAAATAAACCCTGTCATTTTCTAAACTTTATCATATTCTACCCTCAAAAGAGTTTCTCTGTACTTGTCTGCATTTTAAAAAATAGAGTTCTGATAGTAAAAAGAAAATAAACCATTGATAAAATGATTGCCAAATGAAATGTAAATAAAAATATATTTATAGGGGCTGGTGATATGGCCTAGTGGCAAGAGTGCTTGCCTCGTATACATGAAGCCCTGGGTTCAATTCCCCGGCACCACATATACAGAAAACGGCCAGAAGTGGCGCTGTGGCTCAAGTGGCAGAGTGTTAGCCTTGAGCAAAAAGAAGCCAGGGACAGTGCTCAGGCCCTGAGTCCAAGCCCCAGGACTGGCCAAAAAAATAAAAAATAAAAAAATATATATATACAATTTACTAAGAAAACAGTGATATACTGATTATCAAACATGAAACTGAAAAATATTCCTGAACTCTGGACATTATGTTAACAAGATGAACACAGACTGAAATGTTGATCTTCAAATTTCAATATTATTAAAAAAATAAAATTGTTATCTGCTCATTATTATTCCTTTAGCGGTTACCTCCACTTATTTTCATTATTTCACTGGGAAAACAGTTCTTATCAAATTCTTACATTTTAAACAAATTCAGTTTTGCTCATACTATCACCAGAAGATTTGATGTTTGTCCTTTCTATGCCTTAGTACTCTTACGGAGTATATGAAGATTAGTTGCTTACAAAATTCTGTGGTGAAGTAAAAGTTTCTATAAAAGAGTGTTTCAAAACAGCAGTTTTATAGTATGTTTGTAATGAAAGGTCCTTCTTCAGAAACTATCTACATAATATCTTGTGACTATCCTATATATCTTAACTATCCTATTTTGGAAGCATAATTGTGCATGCTGTATAAGATTGCAGATAGTTAACAATATCTTATATCCTATTTTTCCTAACTTTAAAATGATTTTATCCTTCCTTATCTTTTAAAGAAAACTAACAGCTTTAAGAAAATTATAAAAATTAATAAAACTGTAAAATTAATTCAAGATGAAATCTAAAAAATATATTTTTCTCTTCCATAAAACTGTAATTTACAGTAAAGAATTAAATAAAGTTATGAGGAAAATTTAACAAAATAAAAATATTACAAAAACCTCTGTATCAATTTACAAATCCCTAGAAAACAAGGAAATGGAACTGAGAGGTCATATAGTGGAAACTATAAAAATTACACACAAAAATAAGTGTAAGAAAATCACCAGTAGACATGTACATCATTCTATTCCATAAACTCAGCAAGATTTATAATTAGCAGCTAAGGAAATCATAGCAGCACTGTTCACTTATTAAAAATAAGGATGTATATTTTTAAAAGAAAGGGAAAATCCACTAAGGGCTCAAAATATTAAGGACAATACTTTAGAATAAATTTCATATTTTGGCTTTGATGCAGGATAAATCTTATTCAGTTTTTCTAATGATTCACCCAAATCTTCTGTTTTGTGTTTCTTTTTTCCTTTTCCTTCCTTCTTTCCTTTCTCCCTCCCTTGTCCCCTCTTCTCCCTCTCTTCCTCCCTCCCTCCCTCCCTCCCTCCCTCCCTCCCTCCCTCCCTCCCTCCCTCCCTCCCTCCCTCCCTCCTTCCTCCTCCCTTCCTTCCTCCCTCCCTCCCTTCCTTCCTTCCTTCCTTCCTTCCTTCCTTCCTTCCTTCCTTCCTTCCTTCCTTCCTTCCTTCCTTCCTTCCTTCCTTCCTTCCTTCCTCCCTTCCCATTCCTTCCTTTCTCCCACTCTTCCCTTCCTTTCCTCCTTCCCTCCCTTCCTTCCCCTCCCTTCCTCCTCCTCCCTCTCTTCCTCCCTTCTTTCCTTTCATTTCTTGTTTCCCTCCTTCCTCACTCCCCTCCTCTCTCTCTCCCTTCTCCCCTCCCTGCCTGCCTTCAGACCTTCTTTCCTTCCTTTTGTTCTTTTATTTTCTTCATTTTTCCCTTACCTCCTTTCTCTTCTCCTTCACGTTCCTGCCCTCAAACTATCCTCTTCACCCTTTTTGTTTTATCTTTTGTGTTTCTTTGTTTTCGTGACACAGGGTTTCACTATTTAGCACAGACTGGCCTAAAATTCACATTGCTGGTCACATTTCCATTGAGGTTTCACATGTGCACCAAAAAAAACACATTTAAACTTATTTCTATTCATTCATTCATTCATTCATTCATTTAGTGGTAATTTTAGGCTCCATCTCTTGAGTCACATCTCAAATTGTTGCTTTTTGCTGATTATTTGAAGATAAAAGTTTCCCTAATTTGTCTGTCTCGTCTGGCTTTAAACCACAATCTTCCCATCTCAGAATTGTGTGTAACTAGAATTATAGGCAGGAGCCAGATATGCTGGGCAAGCCCACCCTTAAATGTAAACAAGAGCTAACTTGGTAAGCCCTTAATACTAGGGAGACTTGATTCAAGAAGAAAGACAAAGAATATGTTTGGATAATATCAATTTTGAGTTAATAATATCATATCATATCTTTTTCTTTCTAATCCTGTCATTATTGTTTTTTATATCTATATCACTTGTTTTTATATGTTTCGAATATGTGGTGTTTTACGTAACAGTTAACATTTCACTAATGAAATCTATTCAATTTTTCTTTTCTTTTCTTTCTTTGTGCCAGTCCTGGGGCTTGAACTCAGAGCTGGAGTGACTGGAACGCTATCATTTGTCCCATAACTCCTCTTCAGTGATTTTTTTTTTTTTTTGGCCAGTCCTGGGCCTTGGACTCAGGGCCTGAGCACTGTCCCTGGCTTCTTCCTGCTCAAGGCTACCACTCCGCCACTTGAGCCACAGCGCCGCTTCTGGCCGTTTTCTGTATATGTGGTGCTGGGGAATCGAACCTAGGGCCTCGTGTATCCGAGGCAGGCACTCTTGCCACTAGGCTATATCCCCAGCCCCTCTTCAGTGATTTTTAATGGTTTATTGGAGATAAGAATCTCATGAACTTTCTTGCCTTGGTTGACTTTGAACAATGAACCTCAGATATTAGGCTTATGAGGTAGCTAGGATTAGAAGCATGCAATACCAGCCAGCACTTGGATCAAATTTTCTTTTTTGCTTGTCTTTTTGGATCAAATTTTCCTAAGATGAAAAGAAGTAATTTAAATATAATATCTAGTTTAATTCTGAACTATAATTTCATTATAAATGAAGAAATATTGAAATATAAGAAATTGTATATGGAGATATAAAAGACAAAATTTGATCTGTACAGAAAAATGTCTAGGATAGTCCTAGCAGATGATCACAATAACTTAGTAGCGATGTAAATATGATCACATAAGATGAAACTAAGCAAAATGAACACCAAGTTATGGAAACAAGCAATTTATCATTGTTATTTCTAACGCACTAGGTGACGTTATTTCATTTTCCTTTGTTTATCTTCCTCATGTTTTAACCCCTGTTGTCACTGTATTTGATTTTGGATATTGTATATATGTTTGTCTGAATCTGGGAAGGGAAGGGGAACATCAAAATGGTGAAACAAAGGACAAAAGGTGATCCAATGCAACAATACTTACAAGACAATATGTAGTAAATCAACTGTACAACTGGGATGGGGGGGGGGTGAGGGAATTGGGAAGGAGGGAGGGTGGGAGAAAAATGAGGGAGGAAGTAACAAGTTTAACAAAAAATGTACTCACTACCTTATGTACATAACTGTAAACCCTCTGTACATCACCTTGCCAATATAAATTAAAATACAAAAGGGAAAAAAAGAATGTACATATAAACTATGACAAATAGTATTTTTCAGAGTTGCAATATCATTACTGTATGCAAAGTATTTTTCTATTTAATTTGCTATTAGTCTGGTTAAAACAAAAAAATTGAACTTAAAGTTAAATTACATTAATTCTGATATTTTACCAGTAATACAAAAAATGCAAAGGATCAAATCAGATTTGGTGTTTTCATGATCAATTTCTTAATAATTAACTTATTTCCCAATTACACAGATTGAATACTTAATATTCCATACAGACTATAAAAAGCAAATGAAGGTCAAAAGAATTCAATAATATCACACATTTCATTAGCAAACTTTTTAGGTTCAGCAATGAATAAAATTGTTCAAAATTGAGTGGACATGTCAGTATAAATTTCTTCTTTACTGTGGGAAGCATGTTCATATCATTTTTATATCATATCATATATTTAACTTTCATATCTTCTCTGTTCTCTGCAGGAGGTCTATAGGGAATACACAAAGATTTTAAAAATCTGAACAGAATAAAATCAACCAGATGTGCTATTGGATACTTTATGTTTCAAAGTATTTTTGTTGAGTAGTTTTGAGTGAAGCAGATGGCAAACTGCACTTATGACCAGGAAATTTTATCATTAATTTTTTTGTAGTGCATAAAATTTGTGTTCCTTCTCCAAATTTAAGGGAATTTTAATATATCATCCCCATAATATAATTTTCTATTTTATTCATTCAATTACTGTTTATTTAGAACCGACCAGTTAATCAACTTTGACTATGAATTAGTCAGAACTGACTCAAAACCCTTAGTGTAAATTAATGGCCCAAACCTAGTTTGGTAGTCTTTAACCTAAGAGGTAACACAAAATTAAATTTAAATGTTTACAATATAGAAATAGTAAGAAAAATGAAAAAACATAATATTTTCATTAATTTTGTACACAGCAAATCATGTGTGAAAAATTTTATACTAGGAACAAAAGGCTAAACTAACAGTTAGATAAAGCTTTTTGGAGGAGATGGTGCTAACTTGAGCTAGGAATTATGAAGTCATACAAAAAGTGAGGTAGGCAGGTAAGAAAATATAAAATTTAGGGAAATATAATACATGTCAAAGTGGGAAATACTTTGAAATTTCTTGGTGAAATCTAAAATAGTTGAAGGTGAGATGGCAATTCTATGAATTTAGAAAATAAATGAATGATTAGAAAATGTGTGTCAGTTTGGGTCTGCATTACAAGTCACGAATGTTTTTGTTAAGTTTCCCAACTTTGAAATTCAAAATTAATTTCTTCTTGTTTTGATTATACCTAGTTGTATTTAATTTCTTTTTCTTTAGCTTTCTTATATCACTGTTTAATTGCCATTTATTTTCTAACAATAGGCAAACAAGAACTTTTAATTTTAATCAGCCATCTTTTACATTTGTTCATGTCATTAATGATTAGGATATGACAATTATAGGGCAATTATCGCAAAAGCCACTGATAGTGGGGAAACTTCAGGAGCTCTTCACATCAGGTGGTATGAGAGACAATTCATAAGCATTGTGCCTTAGTATGTTTTTTCTTAGATGAAAGTCCTTGCCAAAGGGGTGGGGAGACTGGAAATTTCTAATAGATTAAGGCTTGCCACGTTATACTGTTTAAACATCAGAAAAATGATTTTCTTATCAAATGATTCTAAAAACATTTGTGGCCTATCTTGAAACAGATTTATCATTACTTCAGGTGGTATGATTTTGGTCACTTCCATGATATTTAGGCTTATAAAATAGTTTTAAAAGATTTAAATGCTATAACTGAGCAATGGAAAACTGCTTCAAGTTATGAGTTTTGACTAGTGAGCATCTGCTTATGTATCAAATTGCCTCCATATCTGTTACTAAGGGGTTTGGTTAATTAGTGGACTCTTGGTCAATTATGAAGTGTATTTGATTGTGAACATTTTGTTTCCTTGTTTATGCTTGAACGGTATGTTATGTTAGATTGACAAAATCTAGGTTGCTGTGGTTTGCCTCAAACATAACCCTCCTGCTTTGCCTGTCAAGTGCTGGGAATATCAGATTGCACAACCAACTAAGGTTATGTCACTGTTTATAAGTTTTCTAGATTTCAACTTGTGGAAGTTCTGGGGATTCAACCCAGGAAATGCTAGGCAAACACTCCATCACGGATTTACATCTACAACTCTTTTGTTTTGTTTTGTTTTTGTTGCCAGTCCTGGGGTGTGGCCTCAGGGCCTGAGCACTGTCCCTGGCTTCTTTTTGCTCAAGGCTAGCACTCTACCTCTTGAGCCACAGAGCCACTTCCAGCTTTTTTTCTATATATATGAACCCAGGGCTTCATGTATACAAGGCGAGCACTTTACCACTAGGCCATATTCCCAGCCCCCATCTTCAACTCTATTAAAGATAGATTGTTCTGCTGGATTCCTGTTTTTCATGCTAGTGATCCTAGTTACCCAGGAGGCTGGAGTTGGAGCAGTGCCTCAGTCATGAGTGCTGAGCGACAGCGGTCAGGCCCTGAGTTCACGGCCCAGTATGGAACTCCTCAAAGATATTATTTCTGGCCTGTGGCTATTCACTCATTTTATTTTCTGTTGTCCATATTGATTTGAAAATTGAATGGCTGGGGTAATTAAAGGAGAGGAATAATACTAAAAACAGAGAAAATGCTTTGAAAGAAGAAAATTGTTTCAGAACTTCAGTATATCCTCAATTGTCCAAAGTTACAAAGAGAAAAATCATACAGAAAAATTACAGTTCTTAATCTTTTTATGTAATGTAAGTTTCAACTTGAATGAAAATAAGGTTTCTACAAAGCCTATTATGATGTCCTTTTGTTCATGTGGTAAATTCCTGTGGATATTTAAGCGATTTTTACCTAGTAGAATAGAGGTTCAAAATCATTATTTTTCTTTACTGCTTTTATATTAAATACTATAATTCCTTTTAATCTATTTTGTTGTTTCAAATGGCCTATTTGAAAGGAATTAACATCTGTTTTCTTGTCTCATTAAAACATTATTTCATCTGAAATTGTACCCATTCAAACTTTCTAAAGAGATGATTTAAAATAAAGATAATTAAATAGCTGCATTGATTCACCAAAGGCTAATTTGATTATTGTGTAGTTTTCCAACTCTGCTATGGACATTTTTGAACTTGAAAATAACTCAACTTAATTTGTATTTCTATAGTACTTTATATAGATGAATTTTGTAGATACAGTAAATAAAACTATACTATAATGACATCATGGTTTATATATAGAAGAGATATTTTATCATAACTTCTCTGTGCATAAATTGATATATAATAATAACATCTATCAGAATCAAAAGTAACTTAACTCAAAATATTGTTGTCAGTTTTCAATAGTTTTCACTTTTTAATCAAGATTTATCAAGTTCCTACTTTGTTCCAAATATAATAAATTCAAGAAACTATTTTTGTCTATGTCTCTTAAGTGGTAAGGACATTTACATAATGTACAGTTGCATGTGCAAACCCAAATACACATTGATGTATGTGACACCTACAAATTACTTAGTGTTTAATGTCCTATTTCATATTCCATATTTATTGCCACATATCTAACTTTTATCTCATTACTATAAATTAAATTTTTCTAATTGCCTTGTCTCTTTAACTGTATTTTTTTATAAAAGTTTTTATATAAACCACTACTTGTCACTCTATTTCTTCTTTTCTTTAAACACTGTAAATTTTTGAGATAAATATATTTCATTTTGTTACTGTTGGCCCAGAACGCAAAAGAAATTACAAAACTATTAGACAGATTACAAATTAAAATCAGTGCCAACCTTTAACGTTTCTAGCAAGTGGCATATGTCATTGATATTATTTAACTCAATAGGTAATTTTCTGCT
Source organism: Perognathus longimembris pacificus (assembly GCF_023159225.1). Taxonomy (NCBI): domain Eukaryota; kingdom Metazoa; phylum Chordata; class Mammalia; order Rodentia; family Heteromyidae; genus Perognathus; species Perognathus longimembris. The sequence continues at coordinate 15,965,734 of NC_063182.1, read as the reverse complement.
ACTAAATAGGTTCTGCAAGGAAAATAACATCAAGCTGTGAATCTGATGATTACTGTGAAGATTTTCTTTCACTGAAAATCATGTTGTCCCTATTTCTGATGTTTCTGCTTCAACTAAATGTGGAGGTGGTATCCAATCAGGTACTAATTGCTGGAAGCATGCTTATGTATATGTCTTTGACCCTGCCTCTGGTACAGCTGTCTGCTTTCAGGGACTGTGTACACCTGTCCGTGCTTTGTGTATAGATTATGAATGATTTTGAGATAAGATGAATGCAATAAATATGCAGACAGAAGAGCTATTTCATCTTTTTCTGTGCCCTAAATGAATTATTTGTGCAGCAAAGAATTGACTAATCTTTCTCATACACATTGAATAATGCAAGGTAATCCTTTGAAGGTATCAATGTGGATGAACCTGACCATATTTTAGTTTGCCAGAGGATAGACATATGCATATTCCCATTATTCAGTGGCATCTGGTATTTCAGCCATTGTCAGGCTTATTTTGTAAACTGGATTTCAATTATTTGCATATCTTATTCTATGGTTCTATGGATTACAAAGCCTTGTAAAATCTAATCATCCTTCAAACATCATATCATTAAAATATTTTGTATGACATTTTCCTTGGTATTATGTTAAGATATTTGATTGTCATTTCTTTTTTGTGTGTGTGTGTGCTGGCCCTGGGGCTTGAATTCAGGGCCTGGGAGCTGTGCCAGAGATTCTTTTGCTCAAGGCTAGTGCCCACTTGAACCACAGTTCCACTTCTCTCTTTCTGATAGTTTGTGGTAGATAGGTAGGTGTCTCAAAGACTTTCTTGCCTCAGCTAGCTTTGAGCTGTAATCTTCAGATCTCAACCTCCTGAGTAGATAGGGTTATGCCTAGATTAATGTCATTTCCAAACAAAGAAATCTGGAGGTTGAATGCTTCATCAGTCAAAAGAAAATTGTGACCTGAAATGTAATAACTCATACTATGCCAAAGCTATTAGAGACAAGTGCAACATTGCCTGAGAAAGATGCAGCTAAGTATATAGTGTGTGTTATAATGAAATATATTGGTGTATAGACAGACTCAGCATAGAACGACACACGGAACATTATTATAATTAAATAATTACTCTGATGGAAAAACTGTGGAATCATCAGCAAAGGCAATATATTTCTTTCTGCATGAAATATAGACATAGTTCTAATTATTCCTCTGTCTGAAAAGGATTTCACACATTATAGAATGGAGATTCACATCATAAGATTTCCTACCATATGAAAAAAGAGGCAAATATGCAAAATATCTGAATGCATTGTAAGTTTAATGTTATGTTTTAGAAAACATAATTAAACTTATAATTAAGCTTAAGATGAGTAGGCAAAAAATTGAATTATCAGTTAGCTTGTCATTTTTCTCTAAAATAAGTTTTGACCCTGCTGCCTACTATTTCAACTGATTTCTACATCAATATTAAGTAAATAAGTTGTTTTACTTTAACTAGAATACTGAACCAAAATATTTGTAATGCATACTACTATCCTGTTTATTTTTCCAATTTTCTTCACTAATGCTACTTTAAAAATCTTTTTACTCAAAAATCATACACTTTCCCCAGTCTATGCATAGAAAATTCTGCCTATTATGAAGGGATTTTCAAGTCTCAACAGAGGTTATTCTGTTCAATGTCAGACATGCAGCATTAAATCCCCATCAATAAGAAACAGCAAAAGAATACGACTCTCCTTGGAACACTGTATAAATGAGTTTGACTAATACGTTCTTGTAAAGCAATCACCCAGAGTAATGGAAAATAATTATACACTATTTTCCCCAAAGAGTGAAGTTATTAGAACTTTGTAGCTCCCAAGAAATTTATTTTTGTTCACTTATAAAATATTTTATATATTTCTCTACCATCTCTCAAAATTGAACATAATATACAGTTATAAAATATGATAATTAAACTTCAATCATAATGATTTCCCTTTTGATACTATTTTATGCAACTTGAGAGAGAAGGTAAGAATCAATTAAATTATAATTTAGTAAAATATTAGCACTAAATAAAAATGGAAATAGGGCATGATTATCATAAACTAGCTCAATTCAATTTTACTGTGCACATTAAACAATACTTATTTTCTTTTCTGCTTATGCTGCAATATTTGTAGTGATTTAGAAAATCTACTCTATCACTATACAGCTAATATGAATATTATATTTACTTATATTTCATTTTTTTCTTTTTGATGAAACACTTTTCTAGAATAGCTGATAGAAATTTAATATACTTTATGTATTTCAGATAGAGGCAGTGTTTTAGCAGACATTTGTATTTAAAAGCAAATTAGTGAAACAACAAATGTTTAAGGGAAAAAACTTTATTCAATTATAACTTCTAGTATTTAATAGTTCTCTCTGTAACATCTGCCTCATATTTGTCCTTTATAGTCTACACTGAGATTAAACAAATATGTTTTAAAGGTCTTTTCTACTTATTTTCTTGAAATTTATTTGCAAGGCTACTTTTATTAGTATTTTTGTCAGATTTAACATATCCAAGGTACTGCTTCTCTCATGGATTATTTTAAAGACCACTGTTTATGGTTGTCTTTTCTTCTTAGTTTCCTGCTATGGATGATCATAAAAAAGATCTTATTCCTTCACTTTGACCTCATCTTGTATTCTATGCATCTGAATAATCCCATTATTCTTATCTCTGCCTGTGTCTTCCCCCATGTACTTGCTTTTCCATTACCTCCTACACTTCTTCAGGAAATTTACTCACACTCAATAAACTACCTCCTTTATACCCTCACCTTCAATCAACCAAACCTTTATTATCTTCTTTGATGGTATCTTATCTCTGAAATATTATTATATTCTATAGCGAAGGAAGATGTTGTTTTCCATAGTGTATCTCTGAGCTGCTTTTCTTTATAGTTTTCCTCCACTGACTTCACACAAGCTCTCCAATCTTCATTTTCACTTTCTTCCTTCCCTCCATTCATTTCTTTCTTCCTCCCTAAGTCTCTTCTTATTACTTCACTTCTTTTTTCTTCCTTCTATCCTTTTTCTTCTTTCCTTAAAGTTTTTGACTATAGTACCAAATCTCCCTTAGTAACACTGTCTTCTTGTTAAGAACTTACAAAGTTAAGAAAATATTGAGAAAATGATCACATTTACCTCCACCTGAAAACCCAACATTTTTCAGTATTTATATGGAATGTATACTCTGCTTGTGGTTTGACCTTAACATTTTTTTGAAACCAGTTATTCAGTGAAGTTTCAAGTTTTTTAAAAAATTGAAGGCAATTTACACTCTCTAATGGAGAAACTTAATTTGACCTTTGGGATAAAAAGAAACGTTAATTGGTTGGGGAATAGAAGCAAAATAAAACTGTTTACAACCTTTCAGACTAATAAACACCAAGTTGTAATTTGAAAGTGTCTGAATCAATGTGGTTTACTGTGGCTCTAAGGAACTGAACTTAAGAAGCTGAGCTACATTCTATGCTAGCAGGGGAGTCATAATATTTGCATTTCTACATTATGCTTCTCTGAAAGAAAAAATATTCAAATATCGATTTTGAATGTCACATTCCTGCATATTATTTTTGATAATGAGAATGTATATAAATGAGGTCTTTCTGAGGTAGAAGCTTGAAGATAATTAAAATGCTAGTGGAGTCCACTATTGCAGGTGAAAGTACAGTCACTTTCTAAAGATGGCAATTTTTTTTTCTTTTTCTTCCACTTATCATTAGATGCGAGTTATTTCCATAGCCACAAATTTTGGTTATTCCAAAACAACTTCAAATGATGTTACAAAATAGTATGATATTCATTAGGGCCCTAGACAGGAGGGGCAGTTCCGGCTTGGTCTCCTGGAGCTTTAAGTCATCATGTAAGCTAATTATGCTACTGGAGACACTACCTACAGAGATCCTGCATACATGATGGACCAGAATCTAAAGGACTCTCATTGGTAGCCTTCTTACCAACTTGAGGTTAATTATTTTGTTTTCAAAGACCAAATTTTTACACATTTATGTTCTTGAACTGTTGAATTTCATCTATTGATACATAATTACCAAGACACAAGGACTACTTTCTCTGTTCCTTCTTTTCCAATTATTTCAAAGTTTTCATCCTTTTTTCTCTCATTATATTCCTTTGAGCATAGGTGATATTCTCTATTATTTTTATTGAGTTATTGTTATTTTTTTTGGCTTGCACATAATGTAGGTTTTCTTTGGACTTGCTACAGGGGCTACACAAGAGATATTTGTTTTATAACAAAAACTACCTTTGAAAGTTTAGCAACTTAATATTCTTTTTTTTTTTTTTTGCCAGTTGTGGGTCTTGGACTCAGGGCCTGAGCACCATCCCTGGCTTCTTCCCGCTCAAGGCTAGCACTCTGCCACCTGAGCCACAGCGCCACTTCTGGCCATTTTCCATATATGTGGTGCTGGGGAATTGAACAGAGAGCTTCATGTGTAGGAGGCAAGCACTCTTGCCACTAGGCCATATTCCTAGCCCCAGTATTAATTTTAAATACAGAAAAAGGAACAATAAAAAGAAAATATTTTATTACAAAACTCTTCAATAAATAAAAGAAAATCTTTATAAAAGAATCTCTTCATTTTCTATTCCCCCCTGGCTTTACAGTGTTGGATGTCTAGGTTATCTGTCTGTTATAATATTGGTGTAGTTATTGGTCTTTAATTTCCTTTGTGCTTAGGTAAAGTTTATATATCAAATCTAGACTCTTAGTTCATTGTAAGCTAGCATATATATATATTTATCAATGATTTCTCTGCTTTATTATACTTTCTTCTTATGAATTGATACTTTTTCACTTTGAAGAATTTTTCTTATCATTCCTTAACCATTTATCTCTCATTTCTAGCAGCACACCTGTATTGTACAGCATAATCTATTGCATGTTTGTATTTTTTAAGTCCAGTTTTGTAAAAATATCCTTCCACTCTCTCCCCACCTATGAGATTTCTCCTGAACAGTTAGCTGTCAGGTAAATTGTCACACCTCTATGAGTAACTGACATTTTCCTTCTTTTACTTGAGAATCCTTACTTTGTCTTTAACCTTCTGGAGCATGACTATAATATTTCTTGACGTGTACTTGGCTGAGTTATTTTTGACTAGTGGACTTCTGACCTTCCTTTATCTGGATATTTAGTTGTTTTCTTCTGTAGCTTTGGGAAGTCTTTCTTATAGTCACTGACTAAGCTTTCTTCTTTGCATTGTCTCCCTCTTGAAAACTAGAAATCCATTTATCTGCCCTTTTAGTTCTGGACCAAACTTCCCATGATCTTTAAAAATTGCTCTTCTTTTATTTAAAAAATATCCTCTGTGTGTCTTAAAGGCTTGCTTTTAAGCTCATTAATGTTTTTCAGCTTGATAAATTCTACTTATGCCTTATATTGTATTTGTTTTTAATTTGACTTAGTAAACTTTTCTATTTAGAGATTTCTGCTTGATTTTTACAAACACTTTGATCTGTTAAGTTCCTCAGAGTACTGTTTTCTGTTTCCTTGAAGTTCATTCCGTTTCATCAAAAGAGCTGCTTAAATTTCTCTTTGCAAGGGTTTGCACATATAGGATGACGAGTAGTTATTTCCTTGCTCATTTGGCCAATTTGATTTAGGCCATGTTCTCTGGAAAGTACTGTCATGGGCACATGAGAAGTAGATTAGATGCTAGGTATTTATTTGGGCTTTTATAATAGGGAAATTTTGGCAGCATTTCTTCCAGGAATTGGAAGCAGCCTGTTTATTATTCTCTGAGCTGATGTATACTTTCAAAATTTGGCAATAGATGGCATACTAATCCAAGTTTGCTAAAAGTTCATGATTGATGTATTTCTATTGTTTTAATACTAGAAGGCATGCCAAACCACAAGTTTGCTGTAAATGCACAGCTAGGATGTTAGATATAAGAAGACACCCCATCTCCTACTTCCACAAACGGGGCTTGTCCAGATTCCTCAATTAAATTCGAATTGCCTGTGGTCTGGCTCTACAGGATTATTCATAGCTATAGATCTTACTGTATAGCAACTGGCTAGAGGTTCCCATGAAGTGGCCTTTTGTTCACCTATTTCTTCTAAATAGCCAATTAATCCCTCGTTATTATACTATGCACTTTTGGAAGATGAATGAGGTGGAAAATCCTGTCGCCCTGCATGCTACAGATATGGGTAACACCTGAAATCAAGAGCGTCCTGAGACCAACACAATACTGTGAAATAATCAAGATTGTGTTTGAATGGCGTACCGCTGTGGTATATTTGTGCCCCAGGACCTCACAACTAGCCTCAATTGATGCATTCCAGTATATAAATTTGTTGAAATAAATATCGGTCTGGACTTGGGTTCAAATTCTCCATCTATATGTAGTGTTCTGGGAACAGGTGATGTTTCTATTTACTCTTTTTTAGTTTTCATTGCCCTGAGACAAAATTCTAAGGAAAAAAGTTTATTTATTGTTTTCTTTCTCTGTTCTGTTCTCTGGAAGACAATTACTCTGCATTATTACTCTGTATTGCACTGCTCAGTGGTGCTAACTTAGATACACAGACATTGGCTGTGGGGAGAGACCATGAGCCTTGGTTCACAACACATTTCACTGTGATGGCACTGGTTAGAATTCTAAGGCCTGCAAGCAATTCCTTATCATACCCTCAAGAAGTTTCTGCATTGCTGAGATTTTCCTTGGACTCTTTATTTCTTAGACTGTACTACAACTAAATATTATAATCTCTTAATAATTTTTAGCTCTTTGTGATGGTACTTTGGCAAGTGAGTATCAGTTCAAAATGATATTTCCTTGGGAGCAAGTCACTGTTTAATTCAATTGCTATCTTTCTATGTCTCTTAATTTTTTTTTAAATTTTTATTGTCAAACTGATCTACAGAGCGGTTATAGTTTCATAGTTAGGCATTGGCTACATTTCTTGTACTGTTTGTTACCTCCTCCCTCATTCCCCCCCCAAGCCCGCCCCGCCATTCCCTTTCCCCCCATGAGTTGTTCAGTAGATTTACAATAACAATTTTGCAAGTATTGCTTTTGTAATCATTTGTCTTTTTTACCCTGTGTCTCTCGATTTTGGTATTCCCTTTCAGTTTCCTAGTTCTAATACCTGTATACACGGTTTCCAAAGTACTCAGATAAGATACAGAGATAGTGCAGATACAACCACAGGAAGGGGATACAAGAGGATCATCAATAATAGAAGCTGCGGTTTCACATGGCATGTTGAAAGTAATTACAACAGTGATATAACAGTCGTTTCCATAACATGGAGTTCATTTCACTTAGCATCATCTTTTGTGTTCATAAGGGTATAGCTATTGGGCTCTTGTGATCCTCTGCTGTGACTTGCCTAAACCTGTGCTAATTATTCCCTATGAGGGAGACCATAGAATCCATGTTTCTTTGGGTCTGGCCCACTTCACTTAGTATAATTCTTATACAAAGTGTGTCTTAATTTTTAACATTTTATGAGATGTTAAAATTACTTTACCTTCTGGGGATTGGTCTATAATAATAAGATTAGCTATACAGTTTAATTCATAATTTGTAATATTATCTGGTCTTTGAATAGAAAATGAACCATACTTGACAGCTATGTTTTGATTTTGTTCTAATATGGGTAAAGAGGAAGAAATAGATTGTATTTATAGATTGGGTTATATATATATATATATGTATGTATGTATGTATTTATACAGTCATTGTAATGGCTAATTATATGCTCTTATCAATTTTAAATGATCTATTTTATTATACTCAGCATTTCTAACACAGTTATCTTATAAAGGCAGTATGTAAAGATAAATTACATTGATAATAAGTTGTTAATCAGATATGACTATCACATTCATTGCTATTTCTGAGAAACAAATACTTGAAAAATCAGTAATTCATACTGGTAAATTTCTTGATGTAAAGATGCAGTTTACATAGAATTGTATAGAAATACATGAGCCATACATTCATTATGCTGTTGTAGAATAGGGCCAGAGATATTTAAAGAAAAGTTATAAATATATATAATTTTTGGAATGTAAAGAATACAGACATTACCATGGTGGTGAAATAGGCATTTTTACTACCAATATTGAGTAGTATGAAAAGTTTTTGTATGGGATAAGTAGAAGGAAAATTTTCAGGATATTTACTGAAAAATTGTAATAGTAGAAAACTGTAGTGGGGAAATAAGTTAACAGTCAATTCATGATCTTCAATTGCTATAAAACAGACATTATGGAATATTTTAGAAGGCAATCATAGTTCTCATCTTATGACTGAAGAAGGTTAAGTATAATTGCTCATATTTTAACACCTATTACTTACAGTAATCTAAATTTGTTCTGAATATTAACATCCCAACACACACAAGTATTAGAAGACAATTTTTATAAAGTAGGATCATTCATTTGCTATTTGTTTCTTTCTGGACAAAATATATCTACACAAATTATGTGTATCTTAATGTGATATAGTATGATCTTACATCTGCTTACTAATGAGTTTTCGGTTAAAATATAAGATCTAAATCTAGAAGATGGTGACTGACACCTGTATTCCTTGCTAGTAGGATGATAAAATCTGAGCTATCCTGGGCAAGAAAGTCCTTCAGAATCCCATCTCCAATTAACCGATAAAAAGCTCAAAGTAGCATGTCCATTCACACCACCCCACACTAGAGCTACAACAATTATCCCCTAGATCTTATATTCCATTATAGTTTTAGGAATTGTCACCTAAATATACATTTTAGAAAAATAATGAGAATCTTAGAATGCAAGTTAGTATGATTGAATTTACTTCGAATTTAAAATTTTTTTTTTCTTAAAGAATTAGATAATAATTCATATATTTTATCTAAGGGGAAGGATTTTGCTGTTTTCATCCCAAAGAATATTAACATGTGAAAGGTGTACTTTTATTTTCTTATGCTCACTTTCCTTGCTGTTATTTACTTACAAAGTTACATAGAAAACTGCAAATATGCTCATGATGATATACTGAATATACAATTATGTATTACAGCAACTATTGTGATGAAATTGACCATGATCATTCAGTATAGTCAAAAGAATGTTATGAGAACTGCTTTAAATAGAAGAATTTTTTCTGCTTTTTTCCCATATGTGGAAAAGTCTTGTGAGATAGTAGAAAGACACCTTTATGTCTAGAACAGTGCAAAAGTTTAATTTCGTAAGAATAGGTGATAAATGGCAGAAGTGAAGTCAGTAACTGAAAGAACTCATTCTACTTGAAATAATATTGCCCTAAGACAAATAGCTTTGAAATACCTGTGATTCAATTTAAGAGAAGAATTTTAAGAATTATTGAAATTATCCTCCACATACAAATTATTATTTAATGTTACACTTTATAATCAATATCCATTGATAATGAGCTAATATCTATGTTAAATAAATTGTCCTTTAGCATAAAGAATTAGAGAATTATATTGTTAGAGAAATATATTGTTTCTTGCAATTTGTCTTTCAACTAAACCACTCTGTAAAACCTATTCATTTAAGCCAATATTATGTATGTTCATAAGAGATGTTGGTTCTTTTTCTAAGAGAACTGCATCTTTTTTATCAGCAAATTTGTTTTAATTTGTAACTTTTAGGAAATATCCAATTTTGCTCTTAGTAATGTCCTAGATGAAACGTCCATATCTATATTTCAGTCTAATATTTTATCAGTATTTATAATTCCAAAGTCAATTCAACAAGAAAATACAGAATTGTTAGTTATGTATTTGTGACATTTAATTTCACCTCAATTTATATTCATATATATACTCCAATTGAAGTTGTAGACAATATCCAGGTGTGGTTTTTTTAAAATTAATTTATGCCCATTCTTGCTGGCTATTCTGCTAGTTCTCTGAGGTGCTTTGTCTTACTGTCTTGTCTTATATTTGCAAAGGTTCAAGTCTTTCATCTTTACTTCTCTTCTTTGAGTGTGTGTGTGTGTGTGTGTGTGTGTGTGTGTGTGTGTGTGTGTGTGTGAAACAACCTGCTGTATCTAATTCAACCTGTTTTAAGAAGTGATACATTGACACCTGTTTAATGCCTTGTATATCTCCCCAGAGATATTTAGGGGTTCATGAAATAACATAAAATATTAGTACAATGTTGCTGTAATTATCAACAGCACAACTATTAAGTCATGTCATTCTTAGAGGAAAATTATGAAAGAATAGATATTTGAACAAGGTGCCTATGAGCTGGTTACAAAAAGTCCATAACATTATGAGTAGGTGACAAGTAAGAGCAGTAATAACCACCTATGATATTGGCAAATATGTTCAAAAGACTTGACTATTGCCCAATAGAGTCACAATATGTGCATGTGGTCTATGAGACAATTGGTAAATACAAGATGAGAAACAAGTTTAGGGAAAAAATAAAAAGGATATCTTGTATTCACACTTTGAAAAGAAAGAGGGGTTAGCAGAATGTTTGAAAAATGAATAGAAATATTTTGTATAAAAGTAACATAAATTTAAATGTTATTAGAGCCAGAAAACTGGGAGCAAAATGTCATGATTGACGTTGTCAGAGGAAATATGTCATTATTTGTCATATACAAAAATGAGAGCCTGAAGCAAGAGCTGGGGGCAAGTGGTCTTTCTGAGAAGTGATTCCAAGAAGCACTGAAGATGGAAAAACAGGAGTCGTTATTCAGCTGAAATGTATCCAAAACACGTGTTCATTCTTCAGCGGGAAAATTGAACCACCCCTCACTGACAGCTCTCTTATCATGGGATGAGCGCTGATTCTGGATGAATTAATTCTTAATCCCATAATTCAAATGGGCTTTAAGAAAAACGTTGTGTTAGGACCTCAATAAGTTATTTCAGAAGCTTAAGATATGACTTTTAGAAAGCATGAATTTTATTATAATAATTTTATAGAAATGTTAAATTTTCAAGGTGTCTGTGACAAATTATTGACGTGATCCCATAATCAATTTGCTACCCTGTGCCTGTAATCCTACCTACTCAGAGGATGAGATATGAAGACTGTTATTTGAAACCAGATTGAGCAGGAAATTCCGGGAGACTGTCATTTCCAATTAACCACCAGAAACCCAGAGGTGGCCCTGTAGCTTAAGTGGTAGAGTGGTAGCTGTCTGTGAGCACACAGAGGCTCAAGGACAGAGCCCAGGCCCTGAGTTTAAGCCCTACAATTGACAAAAAAAATTTGCTTTTCCATTGACAAGTTACTTTGTGAATCATTTTAAATTCTTTAACTTTTAATCTGTTTTTATTTCTTTACAATGTCAAAATATTAAAGTATGTTTCTCATAACTATTAGAATATAGAAATTTGTTTTGGGGCAATTATCATATGTATTCTAAAATACAAATTACCTATTCTTTTCTTACTTAGTTTTGGAGAATTCCAGTAGCACATCAACTGTTTGTGTAAAGTTAACTATATTCACCCCCAGAATTCAATTCACCAAGTACTTAATTTTCAAATATTACAATTTTAAACATCCTGTATATAAAAATTAGTCTCCAGTATAACTAGCAGGTCTTGCTTTCTGAATCAATATCCTCTTTTTTTCAAACATGTATCTATGAGGCTTATTTTGTCCTCTTTTTCCAGTTATTTTTGTAATTCACTTTTTTATAGTTATTCTAAGATATCTCTTATGGTGCTAGCATCCTTTGCTATTTCATTATCATCAGGCAGATATCAGTGCTTTGGAGAAACCAGCTACCTTGTTTAATATTCCAGCTTTGCTCCACACAAGCTGATATCTATGTGTGTATTTAACAGAAGTGGAGATATCTTCAAACAGAAATCTTACAGAACATTCTGGACTGCAAATCTCATTTGCACATCATCAGAAAATTCTGCCCCCAAGGAATCTGTGCATATCACCTTTCAGTGCAATGCTATTGTCTGTTCAAATGTATTTATGTCTTAAGTTGACAGAGCAATACTCGTTCTGCAAAGCTAACTTCCCATGATTGTAATCATTTATGTGACAGAGGGAAAAGAAGAAGGATGAGTTGGGATGGACTAGTAAACTTTTATTTGCTGTCACTTCTTGTTTTCAATATCCTATCACTATTTGACATTTTTATTTCTAATGCACTTGGATTTATTCTGAGCTAGAGCTGCTGTACTTTATTTTTGTATTATGGTGCTCTTGGGTCTGCATATGGCCTTCGTGTGAAAGTGTACAGAAAGAGAATGAGGATAGGTACAGGGAACAAGGTCTTTTCTCTAACACACTTTCCAGTTTTCACTTAAATCTACCAATATACATAATTTGTCATGTATCCATCTCCTGAATATTTTCTCCATGAATTCATCAAATTGCTTTGGTTGAACTCCTTAGATAGTTACATCTCCTCATAAAATACTATGTGATAAGTGAATAATTAATAATCTTCCATCTATTCATCAATTAATTACAGAAAAATTCTAATGTCTTATCTTTTCATAAACATGTTCTGTGCTATTAACTATATCTGTCCCCTGGGATCTGCTTAACATTAACTCCATAGAACATTTAGAAGCAATTGACTATAGATTATACAAATCTCAAAGGTAGCCTGTCTGGCAGCAGATCATATTCCTCTATCACGAGAGCTCATTCAATAATATAATCTAGCCTCAAAAATGTACACACTGCAGATTACAAAGTTTCTGTACAATAAGTAATTCATGGGGTGAAATTTGTACAACATCCTTTATGGTTCCTATCAAGAATATGAATGTTGGATCAAATTATTTCACATGGGACATTTAACATTATGTCTGATTCTAAAAGTACTCAGATGCCAGCTATTTCCCTGATAACTTCTTTATTGGCATAGGAATTAACATAAGTAACAGTGGTCTATATATCTATTTGATGGACTCAGAAGTGGAACAGATAGTCTTTTAGCAGTTCATCATAGCAGTTAGTCATATTGTTTAGCAAAGGCATATTCTCTTCCTCTGGTAAAGCAGAATAAAATTAGAAATGAAGGACAAGTATTTGAATTTTCATTTTATCTCTTTCATTAACTATGTGAACAATATTCTGGAGAAATGTTGAAATAAAAGTAGAATGGACTGAAGTAAAAATACAATGAAAGAGAGAAATATTTAATCATGTTTACTTCTTTTCTCTATTAGTGAGAGAAAATTCCCTCCTCAGAGGGAGAGAACTGGACATTAATTTTTAATTATAATAACTCAGCCCTTGAGCTAACAGTGGAGTACTCAAGAAAGTATGGAGCCAGTTTAGTGACACAGAAACCTACTTATTTCTCTTCTCTCCATTTTTGTGAGTTAGTAAATAAACAAAAGCCACATATACTACATTGTAAAAGAGCCACTACAATTAAAGAATTTTTTTCTCCTCAAAATGAGCTTTGAGGACCATTCCTGAAAGTGTACACATTTTTGAGCAAGAAAGAAGAAAGATGCTTTTAATGCATGAGCCTTAAGTACCTGTAAGTCATTTTGTGTAGTAGAAACAAAACCATGAAACTAGATTATGGGGATCTTTTCCTGATGCCAGGAAATGTTTATCCTCTTGTCATTTGTGAGAGTAGGGCCATCTGATTCTTTGAGGCTTATCCATTATCCTCTGTATGTTATATTTTACATCTTACAATAATATGTCACAATTATCTGTTTGCTTTTTGACTATGTTTATTTCTTGCTTTACTGCTAGATCGAAGTATCATACCTGAACCACTTCTTTGTAAAGATATCTAGATTTACTAAGGACACACTCTCTATATATTTCAAAAGTGTCTTGGTTCTCTAATTTTTCAATTTAACTAACTTCTCAATACCCTTACAAGCCTAGGTAGGGGTCATGGTATATACACTATTCTACTTTTGATGATTAGAGAAACCTACTCTGACATGTAATGGAATGACCAACAACATTTCACTTATATGCATTGAGCTAAAAAAAAACATAGAAAGCTGTATAATTAGGAGTTTTATTTAATAAACACTTGAGAAAATTTTATGCTTCCTTTATTTGTTTTTGGAATACCTGTCCCAATACAAATGCATCATTCTATGTGCTAGGCAGAGTATGTCTTGAGGCTACTTGGGTCTCAGGAACTAAATTTTATTATTATAGATCCTTCATCAATTTACAGTGGCTCAAAGTGATTCTCCAATGTCATAGCTAAGGTATTTGCATTATTTTGTTTTTCATGTATAATTCACCTGTACCCATCATATAACACAATGCGAAACCGCAATTACCAAATAAATCATTTCTTATGTATAGTGTCCTACACAGAAACAGCATTATCTAAAAATCCAATAAAACAAACGAAGACAAAAAAACTATTATTACTCTTGCAACTATTTTTCCTTTGGCATTTTAATTCCTTCCTTAAATATCATGGTTTGTAAATGTTTAAAAGTGGTTTTTAGTTTAAATGTATAGTAAATTCTCATCAAAGTTTTCCTCCTAAATGAATATATTTTAGCAACACTATTTGACAACGTGTTCTGTCTTAAGTTCATCTTAAGCGAGTCATCACACACAATGCAACTTCACTTTTATAGGTATAAACCCACTCACTCAGCAAAAGAAGATACACAAGTATGGGAGTGTAAAACTGTGCAGAAGAGAGGAGCTTCAGGGAGACTTGAGAGCTTTTAGGAGTGCGAGTTCGGTTGCTATATTACCAAACTTAACTTGTCACAGATCTCTTCCTTACAAAGCCATCCCCAGTGAAGTTACTTTCACATAGCTGAAAAATTTTGCATTGCACTGATGATAGGAATTTACAAAGATGGTCATCAAATTTACAATAAAATCTTTGTAATCAAACAGACTAGCCAGAGAAATAAAGATTCCACTATACTTTCTTGAGGTATTTGTAAAAGAGTAATTGTTTTGATGATGTTTTAAATGTGCTTGAATAAGTTAAAATTCTTACGGATTCTTAATTCACATGAAGAACAAAAATGAACCAACTTGTCTCTAATGATCTATTCTATATTTTATGATCCTGAGTATTCACATTTACCACAGCTGATGATGAAAGCTAGTGATATCATCTTCATGTTATTATAGATTATTTATATTTGTAAAGATGTCAAAACTTAAATCCTAAACCTGTCAGTAATGGGTTATAAGCATTATAACAAAACAATTACTGACTGATATTTCTCCACAACATAGATGTAACCTTTACTAAGCAATGACAGTGTCAAAAGCGTCAACATATAAAAAGAGTAATACCATATGAAGGTAGTTTGTTTCCAAAATGCAGTGTAACTTTAACGCCTAAAATCATTGACTAATTTATATTAATATAATCATTTTACCAGAACATACGATTAAAAGCTTTCATCAGATTTGGAATATAAGTACATATTCACAATTTGAAGGAATATATATGAAAAGAAAAGACCCTGAAACCAAGACAATACTGATGAATAATTAATTGTAACCTCTAGTAACACAACCACAGCAAGGACATATGCTCTCACTACTGCTATTTGAATTTACATTTATGAAAAGAAATCAAGACCGTAGATTACGGAAGCAAGAAAATTTGTTTTGTTGACAACATTATCACACAAATAGAAAAAATCAAATTCATGGAATGCAAGTTAGAATTAGCAGAAAAAGTTAGCAAGGTCAAAATACAGGTTGATATTAGAGATATGGTTCATGTGGTATAGGGCAAGCCTTTTTCAACCCTTAATTAGCCTTCCATCAAACTATGAATTTTCTCTATGCATCTAAGCTTGTTTCACTTGCCTGTCATTCTCTTTTTCTTTTAATGCATATTAATTTCACCACCAAGTGCATGATTGTTTTATTTGTACATTAGCAGCACAATTGATTCATTAATGTATTTCAGACATGCAAATATTATGTTTTGCTCAAAATAAGCCTCTCAATTGTTTTCTCTTCACACTGCCACCCCTTCCACTATTTATCAACATCTTTCATCAAGGTTCCTTCTGCCTTCTTGAAGATAAAAAATAATTATGAGCATCAGAACGATCACTCCCAGTGAATTTGTAGTAGTCTCCTTGATAGGGTAAGCAAGAGAATTCCTATAACCTTTTTTTCTCATATTGAAGTAATTTCTTCTAAGTGAAGAAGTGTCGTATTTATGGGATCACAGTTCCCTAACTATAAACTGATTTTCCTTATGGTAGCTAAATTTTCTGCTTATAGATAATATTTTCATTTTATTGTCCTTTTCCTTGTATAATAGTTACAAAAGCTTCTAGGTACTTAATCTTTATGCATGTATGTCAGATGAAGAATAAAGTTTATATGTATAATGACAAATATATTCCAGACATTCTGAAGTATTACCTGGCAGGCCACTTTTTATTTTTAGGCATATGCATGGTGGTTTCACATTATGATCACTTGTGGAGAGCTACTATTAATAAGAGTCAAAAGCCATATTAATACTCAAGTCCCTCTACAGAGAGTCCCATAGAGCAAGAAATTAGTGTGGGAACCAATACTAACTTCCCAAGAATGTGAGTGAGAAATCACGGAAACAAATCCTTGAAATATACTAAATCTTTCGAAAACTGAGTACCTGACACCAATTTGACTATACCTGCTGAGAAAATATAGATAATCAAATCACTCTTGAGTTCAAACTCACAGAGACAGATGGTTTAAGCCTTTTTTTGGGGGGGAACAGGGGCAACTTTTTATGCTGTATCAAATAACTATGAATAGCATAATATACAATTATAGTAATAGTAACAATCGATTACTTTAATATGAGAAAAAATTGTTATAGAAAATATCTTAATTATGGTATCATGGAGACAACTAAAAATTCACTGAGAGTTACAGTTCTGATGCTCACGTTTTTTTTCTTCAAGAAGGCAGAAGGAGCCTTGATGAAAGCTGTTGATTATAATACTTACATTTTGTAGTTTCTGTTTCTAAATATGATATATCCTTTAGAACATATGATAGACAAGTTTATGTGGATTCATATCCAAAGACCTTGACACAAAGGACAGTGATGTATAAAATTTTGTCCTTTTTATAAAATCACAATTTTATGGTCTTATTCATGATCAGCTGATTTGTCTACTGCCAGACTACTTGCTTGGGAAGAAGTTACTAAAATAAAATATGAAGCCTATCTTCAAGTTCTTTTCAGATTACCAGGAAGAAGCTTGATGGAAAACAATAAAAGCAGATGACCTGCTCTAACTTCATTTCTCTGGGGCAAAGTACTGATATTTCATTTCTTAGTAAATATGCTTGTGGTCCTCGCCAAGAAAAAGTGTGCTTATTTACAGAAGAAAAATGTTAAAAGAATTGTCCTCTGTGAAGGGTTCAAACTGATAAATTACTAGAATTTATGAATATTTGAAACATATCTCTAGGGAACTAGAATTTGTGAATATTTGAAAAATATCCCCAGGTATGTCTCATCTAAGTATTATAATGCTCTGAGTAAATAATTCACTTATAATAACCTATACTCTCACAAAAGCTTCTATTATGTCAGCTGGGTATAATAATCTAAACTCTCACAAAAGCTTATATTTTCTCAGTTGGGCTCTGGTGGCTCACACCTGTAACCCTAACTATTCAAGAGGCTGAGATCTGATAGTTACAGTTCAAAGCTAGCCTGCGCGGGGCGGGGGGGGGGGGGGGGGGGGGGGGGGAAGCAGGGAAGTCCACGAGACTATAATCTCCAATTAAATATCAAAAACGCTGGAAGTCAAAGGGTGAACCAATGCAATAGCTATATTCACAAGACACTATTTTTGAAATGAAATTTACAACTTGGGGGGGGGTATTGGGAGAAAAAGGAGAGTGGGGATACAATGTTCGACAAGAAATATATTCATTACATTACTTATGTAACTGTATCTGTAACCCCTTTGTACATCACCTTTGCATGGAGTAGCAATGTTTAAAAAGAAATCTACTCATTACCTTACTTTTGGAATGGTAACCCCTCATTCATCACATTTGCAATAAAAATAAAAATAATAAATTAATTTCTTCAAAAAACTGGAAGTCAAGCTGTGGCTCAATAAAACATGTTATGCATCCAGGTATGTAGGCTAAAGAACATACACGATGAATATGACAACAAATCACTACAACCTAGGAGGACTGTTTTACTATCTTTCTTTGCCTAATCTATAGCCACTATTTTAACCTTGAAATTAAAGTGTAATGCTGAATGCTGCAAAGTGTCTGCTTTTGCAGATAATCTGGTTTGGGGACAGTCTAACAGTTTGGAGCATTCCCATTCTTATTGCACATGAAGAGGTCATGTGAGGAAGTGTTTCTAAAAGGTAACTTCCATAAAAGCGTTCTATGAGTAATAAAATAGAAGTATGAGAACATGCCACGGGTTATTTGAGGTGAACAGAGAATGAGAAAGCAACTTTTATATTGGGTTTCTTAACAAAAGAACATGTACAATTTTCTCCTTCATGATAATTACTTGAGAGAATTTTCATCGCATTGAATATTAGTCTCTTTTATACCATTTGAAAAACTCATTTTTAAATAAAATTGAAGTATGTACAAGTATTTTACTTTACTTTCAAAGATTTATAAGGAGAAAATATACGAGAGATCTTTCTAGGGAACTAAAGCATCCTAGAGTGTATCCTACATGATCAAAGCTTATTTCTCATTTGGCCTTGTGATAAGCTCTAAAAAAGATTTTATGTCTGAAAGAACCAGCCAAATAACCAGCTAGACTGAGATGTGCTAAAACTACAAATTTAGCTGTAGCTTTCTGTTCAAATTGTTCAACTCTGAACATTTTCTCCAGTCACAGCTATAACCTTCAACCTCTAAAAATTTCAGGAAATCTGATTCTGTAACAATAATATTTTATATAAAATATTCAATATAAATCAAATCTGATACCAAAGAAAAAATGAAGTTAGAAATAGATAATACGGTTAATATTTTCTCATCATTGTCTTCGATATGCAGTTTATTTCGGTTAACTTGAAAAAAAAAAGGAGCTAATTTGCCAACTCCTGTTGTCTCACTCCTATAATCCTAGCTACTCAGGAGGCTGAAATCTGAGGATCCAGATTAAAAGCCAGCCTGAGCAGTAAAGTTGTGAGACTCTTTTTTTTTTTTTTTTTTTGCCAGTCCTGGGGCTTGAACTCAAGGCCTGAGCACTGTTCCTGGCTTCTTTTTACTCAAGGCTAGCGCTCTTCCACTTGACCCACAGCTCCACTTCTGGTGTTTTCTATATATGTGGTGCTGAGGAATTGAACCCAGGGCTTCATGTATAAGAGGCAAGCACTCTTGCCACTAGGCCATATACGCAGCTTGTGAGACTCTTATCTCCAATCCACTACTAAAACTCTCTCTCTCTCTCTCACACACACACACACACACAACGGCAATGGTACTGCGGCTCTGTGGCTCTAAGTGGCAGGTACTAGCTTTGAGCAGAACCAAAACAAACAAAATATGTAAATTTTTTTAAGATTATTTCAATTAGGATTCTAAATATCTGTTGTGTTGCAATACCATTTTGCTACAAAATATCATCAATAAAAAGATTAGTTATAATGCACATATATAAATCTCATAAAATAAGAATCGATAGGTATCTTCTAATTATTACTGCCCATTTCAATAGTGAGATATCAATGCTGTATTTGTAGGAAAAGGTTAATGTTTATAATCTCTCCTAAATGATGGAACATGAGACAAAAATAATAAGAAAACATCCTTTTTTATTGTTTTATTTCGCTCTATATTCTGGCTATTGTCCATTCATGCTTTTATTCATGTATACGTTCACGTATTCAAACACCTCAGTATCAAATATTTACAATTAATGTATAACATTCAAATTATAGTATAGGTATGTTTAATGCATATAATTATATGAATATATTATAAATTCATATGCATATATACTAAACATATCCATACATTTATATATAAATGAAACAAAAGTATGTTTCAGGTATGATTATTAAATATAATAAATTGCATTGCTACTCATCCTCAACACTAATTATATTAACGTTTGTCAAAAATACCATAGTATTTTTTTTTTTTTTTTTTTTTTTTTACAGCTGGGCCTAGGTGCATATCAAAGCAGGTTGGGGCTTTTCCATTTGGCCCACAAGGAGTTTACAGCTGGGCCTAGGTGAAATATCCTACCTGAATATCAAAGCATGTTGGAATGTTGAGGTTCTGCCAGGTGTCTGTATATGCCTGAGGCAATAGGGTGGAGGTCAATCCTTCATGTGATATTCATGCATATGGATATATCTAGGAAAATGAATAAGCAATTGAAAATTGGGGAAAATATCACAATATTAATGTATTTGTAGTGCTCTCATTTTATGGTTTTTTGATGTGTATTCCTTTAGTGACAAGTGATTTTAGGTTTCTTTTCATATATTTCTTTTGTATTCACATTTCTGTTCAATCTTGATATCTAATCAAATTATTTGGCCCTCTTTTTTCAACGAGGCTATGTTTTATTGTAAATGTATGCTTTGGACAGAATGCCTTATAAGATGTATGACTTACAAATATTCTCTCTTTATGTGTAGTCACTTTACTTCTCTTTGGCTTTCTTTGAAGCACAAGTGACTTTAAATTTGTAGATCATTGTACCTTTCTTTTTTGGTTATTTCTCGGAATTTTAGTGTATTTTTTTAATTGCCTAATCCAAGTTTAAAAGGATTTTCTGCTATGTATACTTGTGAATTTTATGTTCTTAGCTGTTGCAGTCAGTTCATTCTTTATTGTGAGGTAATTATTTCATATGTGTTTGTTAGGATTCCATGTCTTTTTTTTTCATATAGATATTCAATTGCCACAAAAATATTTTTTTTCTTTTCTTTTGGGAATATATATTATTTCTCTTGTTGAAATATTGTGGAATCCTTGTAAAATTTAATTCATGATTAACAAATACAGCAATCTGCTTTTGTCCAATTGCCCTAGTTATAAGGTCTGGTGTTAAAAATAGAAGAAAATGGCAAGAATGAATATCCTGAGGTGTTCCTGATTTTAAGAGGAAAGTTCAGCTTCCCATCAATTAGTATACCTAATGTTAGCAGTGGCCATTTCACACATGTTCTTTACCAGGCTGAGGTGACTGATTCTTCATGGTATGTTATATGATTTTATTGTAAAACCATCTTAAATCATACCATATGCTTTTTCTGCTGACATTATGAAGGATATTTTGCTTTAAAATTGGACTTTTTAAGACATTCCTATGTAGTGCAAGTGACATTTTAAAAATATTGATTAGCAACCCTGCATCCCCTATCCCTCCTTTACTAGCCTCTGACAACTACCTATTTGTCCTTTATCCCATAAATTAGCCTTCTTATTTGTTCTCATGCATTCTATGTTTCTCTGTCTGGGTTGCTTCCTCTATTGTAATTCCTCAATGTTCTATCATATTGTTGCCCACTGTAGGATTTATTTTTACCCTTCTTTTATAAGACGGAGACATAGTCCATTATACATGTCATATTTTAATCTTCTCAATGTTAGTGGCTATCTGTGAGAGCTCATATAATATCTATCGTACTTATAATAGCTATCTATCATGTTTGTAGTATTACCTAGAGTATTCATCCATAGTGATAGCACACACTCATATTAAGTATAAAAAAGGTGACCTTTAGATTAAGATTTAACATATTTTTACCACCTAAAAGTTTTTCTTGCCTTTTTCCAGTCAATTTCTTTCAGGTAGCTAAACACTAATTTGATGTGTTATTGTGGGTGAGTTATGCTTTTTCATTATCTTCCCATCATAATATGACCATTATGCCTACTAAGTTTTCATTATTATCTTTCCCTTTAATAACAAACAGGATTCAGTTAATAATATATCACATTTTTACAGGTTGATTATTTCTTTACTTCTTTTCTATTTTTACTTTTTTGAAAATGTCTCTGGTGAATACTGTTATTCTGTTATTCTGTTATTCTGAATACTGTTATAACATTTTTCTGTTTTGATTTCAAATAATTTATAGGGCAGCATATGGGTCAAACAATATCTTTTACATCAAGTGTTTCAATATTGATTATATCCTTTATGTATTACTGTTTGTGTTGTTGACAGTGTATGTATGTATGCTTAATTTAGAGTATTTAAGCTATTTCAGTTATACAATACTAATATAAATTTATTAGTGTTTCTCCCTATAACTTTCTTTCATATATTCTCTCTTATCTTTGAAAGTATTTAACACTAAGCACATATTGAAAATGTGCTTTGGGATAGAAAATGGATAAACAAGTGTGTAATCACATTTACTTAATTCATACACATATGAAGATATGTGTAGTTAAGCATATCATTCATTTAATTTACAAGTTGTGTATATTTAATAAATACACGCATATCTGATGTGAAAGGAATAAATATATTTCAAAGGAATAAATACCTATCAGTTTTTATTTTGAGTTACCCTTTAAAAATGAAAGCTGAAATAGGAGAATTGCATGTAACTAACTTACACCGAAAAGGACAACTGAAGCACAATCACTCAATGGATTCCTATTCCAGTTTTATCATGACTACATGTTTCTAACCAGAGGCAATATTAGTCTATGTGTTCAAATTGTTTCCTTATAATGGAGAAATAATTACAAATTCTGCTGAGTGGTGATGCCCTTAGTTGGGGATAGGAAAGGCAGGAGATTAGAAATCTTACTAGGGGTTTATAAATATCTAGTAATCCTGAACCAGTCTGTAATTATCTCTATGGGACTTACAGAATAAAATTATGTATAATAAATCCTTGATTCATAGATAGATTTTATTTAATCTCTTCACATTGATATCCATTAGTTTTTTGTTTGATTTTTTGTAATTTTTTAGAAAACTGATGTGTAATTATACAATTTTGATAATTTAATTTTCAAATAATAAATGACTAAAATTTTAAGTGCTGAATTTGTTGTAAGATTGATCATTCATAATCATTGCCATAAAAGGCAAATGCTATGCATAACATCAATTTAAGCTTAAGTAGGAACACTAACAATAAATTACACTTAATTTATGTTGTTACTGTGGCTGGAATGCAGGGTCTCATGCTCTCACTTTTTTCTTTCTTTCTTTCTTGTGGTGGTGCTCTATTACTTGAGCCATGCCTCCCATCGAGCTCTATTTTGCTGGTTAACTGTGGACAGAGTTTTGTGGATGTTTCGACCTGAGCTGGCACATTACCCTCCAATCTCAAGATCCTGAGTAGACAGGATTATAGATGTGATCCAATGGTGTCTTTTTATAGATAAAATTTAGAATCAATATTTTGTCAAAGATCCTAGTTAATAACTGCATGTGAAAAAATTCAAATTGCATATGTATAATTATCATATTTTACCTTATACTTCTTATGGCTGGACTATAAATTATAAATGCATTTTATATAAATATTGGTGTTTTGTATATGAGTCTAAAATCAGAGACAAACTATTCTTCCATAACTATTACTTTCTTTTCCTCAGTACTGTCCTTTTTTTGAAAAGTTTAATATCAATATTAATTTAAAGAGTTTGTTCTTTTAATCCAATATCACACATAATACTCTTGTTTCCTTTTTATATTTTGATTTTTTTTGTTTTGGGTAGCAGCACATGGTATTACAAAATTATAGCATAGTGTGGTCTCTCTTATATGGACTGCCTACTAAGGTTTCAAATGATTTGAGTGCATCTTCTCTCTCTTAGCCCTCTATTCCCTAAATTTCTAGATGGAAATTCAGTGAGTGAACTCTATACCGTTCAGAGGCTTCACAAACAGTTGAGTGGTGTGGATTCAGTGTAGAATAATTATAATCAGATTTGTTTCAGTTTAGCTAAATTCTATAATATTCTGTAGTGTTTGACCTCCCAATACCATCTGAAAAAACTTTTTCCTCCCCCCATAGCACTTGACATATCTATCCTTGGTCATTCAACCTGCTTTGTGAATTTGATATTGCACCTTGAAACTGTCCTTCAAGTCATGAGCTAGATGACATACCTATAATTTATACATTCATTGATTATATATAAATATTAGCATAAACTTATTTATACAGGTACCAAACCAAACCACTTTCAAATCAAATCACAAGTACAGGACAATACCATGGAAAATAATCACCTTCACTATAGTGCTATTGGGAAGCAAAATTAATAGCAGAATATGATTGACAAGTGAAGTATAAAATTTAAAGGCTTCAGGCATTTGGAAAGTCTAGACATGGGATGCTCTTAATGCAAAAAATAGACAACAAAATATATTCCATATTCAAAATTGGCCGTAGGTTAGTTCTGAATATTCAAGCATGGTCATTTAGTTTCAAGGCATGCAATGTCTCTCCCTTACACCTATCGTCAAATAGTTGATAAGGTTGAAAATATATAGCTACTTAACTTCTATGTTTTACAAACATATTGGCTCTGGGCATTCTATTCAGCATATAGACAAATGACAAGACACTTTAGTGTATTTTTTTCTTCCAACTACAAGCAGAAGTACATTTTAAAAATTAAATTAAAATGGTACCCAGAAGCATGTTCCATTCATGTGGTCTATGTTTTTCTCACTGTATAGAAATGTCTATCTTGTTTTTACTTCACAGTATCACAATAAATATGTTTATTTTATTAAGATATATATATATAATTTCATAAAATATTCTCCTTATCTTTAAATTGCTATCACCTATGGATTGTTATATACCAAAACATATTTTTTAAACTTTTGGTTACAATGAATGTAAAATTTAGTTAATGTGGAAAATATGATAACTGAAATATAAAAACCCAAATAATGAAGTACATATTTAATAATTGCTGGAGTCAAAAAATCTCTAGTAGAAATGTTTTCAAAATGACACATGCACTATTCATTATGGAGTAACAGAATAAATAGAAAGGAAAATTAAAAAGACTATCTTTGGTAGTCATACCTCATAAGAAAATAAAGAAGAAAAGAAAATAAAATACATTACAATTTCAAATTTTATTTACATTTTCGAAGCAGTAATGTAAAATATTGCGACAACTCCAAATGTCTTCCCACTCAATGTGAAGTTATTGGATGTGCCATATGAAAATATTACTGGCACATGATATTTGTATATATATATACATAAATGTGCATGTACCACATATGTGCATATTATATTTACTTTTACTTATAAGAGAAGTTTTGTATGTATTTCATACAAAACTCTATTGATAACACTTTCCTTAAAATTTTAATAGGGTATTATAGATATTTGTGTAAATGATCAATGATATTTTTTTACTCCTCAAAGCTATAAAACAATCAAGTTCTAGTCACTAATTAAGAGCTTAAAAAGTTGACCGGCATTTTATTTGCAATATAAATTCTCAGCAGAAATATGTTGGTAAATAAATATAAGCTCTGGTCAGGCAGCAGTGTCTCATGTCTGTAATCCTAGCTACTCATTGACAGACCTGAGGATAGTGGTTTGAAGCCAGTCCAAGCAGGAAAGTCCAGGAGATGCTCATCTTCAATAACTACTCCAAAACTGAAGTGGAGCTGTGCCTTAAAGTGGTAGAGTATTAGCTTTGAGTAAAAGAGCTCAGAAACCGGGCCTAAGCCCTGAGTTCAAGCCCTACAACCAACAATAAGTAAATAAATGAATAAGTAATAAATAAATAAATGAATAAGTCAATAAACAAATAAATTAATAAGTAATTAACTCAAGTTGGGAGTTCCCTCTCCCCCAATTTTGGTGTCCAATCTACTAGACACCAAATTAGTATCTCTCCATAAATTCTCAATTTCCTAATCCTCCTAATTTCCCTTTGCAATTATGGTTTTTTTCAGTCCTGGGGCTTGAACTAAGGGTCTGAGCACTGTCCATGGGTTCTTTTTGCTCAAGACTAGCACTCTACCACTTGAGCCACAACGCCACTTCCAGCTTTTTCTGTTTAGTGGTACTGAGGAATTGAAGCCAGGGCTTCATGCATGCTAGGAAAGCAGTCTACTACCAAGCTCCAGTCCCATAACACCCTCTTCACTTTTTTTTGTTGTTGTTGGCCAGTCCTGGGGCTTGGACTCAGGGCCTGAGCACTGTCCCTGGCTTCTTCCCGCTCAAGGCTAGCACTCTGCCACTTGAGCCACAGCGCCACTTCTGGCCATGTTCTGTATATGTGGTGCTGGGGAACTGAACCCAGGGCCTCATGTATATGAGGTAAGCACTCTTGCCACTAGGCCATATCCCCAGTCCCCCTCTTCACTTTTGTAATGACAATGAATTCTCTTGCTAGCAAGGCCAAGAGATTTGCCATTCTTTAAATTCACATTGCATTCTAGTTGTATATGTAAGCACACCTTAGAGCACTATCCAGAATTTTACCTTCAGCCCTGCTCACACTGCCATCTCTTCTTCCACATAGTCCTGTTCTCATAACAAGACTAGTAAAACCTCATAACTGTTCTCCCACCTGTGACCTATCAGTTGCCAGTGAAATGATATTTCTAGAATATAAGATTAACTCATGTTATTTGTACAAAACTCCCAGTGCTTCTTATCTCTCCTGGAGTACATGAAAAACTCTCATATTGGGTTGGAAATGGAAAGTATGTAACTACAGAAGTAGTTGACATAATTCCTCTATGTAGTACAAGACATTTCCACATGGAGTAAAGGAAATTGGTCGCGGAGCAGTAAATAGTGGAAATCATTCATTGTCTCAAGTAATATATTTTTTTCTTCTCTTCAAAAATTTGAGGTTAGGGGCTGGGGATATAGCCTAGTGGCAAGAGTGCCTGCCTCGGATACACGAGGCCCTAGGTTCGATTCCCCAGCACCACATACGCAGAAAACGGCCAGAAGCGGCGCTGTGGCTCAAGTGGCAGAGTGCTAGCCTTGAGCGGGAAGAAGCCAGGGACAGTGCTCAGGCCCTGAGTCCAAGGCCCAGGACTGGCCAAAAAATAAAAAATAAAAAAAATAAAATTTGAGGTTATAGTTACATAAGGCAGGTAACAAATTCAATTCTTTTGTATCTCCTTTTACATACTTATTACAGGCATATTATGTGATGTAAACCATATATACACACTCATGCATACACACACAGATATCTTAAGTAGAATTGAGTGTGTCTCCATATTTCCATTTGATATTTTGTTGGTTTTCATTGGGAATGAGCAGAACAGTTTTCAGAGATAAAATATTAGATTTAAGGATGAGATTACTTGGGAGCATGTATATATGACTAAAATTCCAAAAGAATGAAGAGGATGAAAATGTTAATGTGTAAACAGAATGACCTGTAAGTCATAATGTCTAAGAAGAGGGACACTTGCACATCTCTAAGGAGAGAGCTATGTATCTGGGACAGCTCTGACACATCATTCTTCATTCCCAGTTCAGTAGAGTGCAGCTACAGAGCTAGAAACAGATTGGGAATGCATGACATAAAATTGATTTTAGTTGGAGAAGTACAAAACTGGTCTTCCAAAAATATGTTCCCTTCATGCTTCATTTAATTCATTTACAAGGATGGGCATTCGGGTTGATATCAAATTAGTAGGAATTAAGGTTTTCTCTAGGAAAATAAAATTATCTTGACCTATGTTATCTTACTTATCTTCTCTTTGTATAACTCTGTATAACAGTCATTTGTATGTCTTGTTCTTTATATGAGTGATCCAATAAAATGTAAACAATATATTGAATCTTGCTAAATATTTAGCAAGGTAATCAAACCTGACATCTTCATCCATCATTAGCACTCTTAAGTCAATTAGTTCATTGTGAAATAAATATGTACTCTAAATTTATTGAAGAAAAACTTTACAGTATGATAAAATAAGTAAACATTTAGTATTTTACAAGACAGATCTCTCACCAATATAACAATAATAATAATTTCTACCCTGTGACTCCTATGTTGCTGCAGGTAGATAACAAATCTACATTGGTATGCTCACTTTTATTAGAAAATGTCTTTTTCAAGGACATACACCTACTGTCAAGGTCTAACACCTCGGGCTGGGGATATAGCCTAGTGGCAAGAGTGCCTGCCTCGGTATACCGAGGCCCTAGGTTCGATTCCCCAGCACCACATATACAGAAAACGGCCAGAAGCGGCGCTGTGGCTCAAGTGGCAGAGTGCTAGCCTTGAGCGGGAAGAAGCCAGGGACAGTGCTCAGGCCCTGAGTCCAAGGCCCAGGACTGGCCAAAAAAAAAAAAAAAAAAAAAAAGGTCTAACACCTCAAGTACAGCCACAACAAATTTTAATTTAAGATCATCTTTATAATAAGCAATAAGAACATATCCCTTATGATAATAGGTAAAGTTAGCAAAAATATTGTACTTCTCAGAATGAACACAATGTTCAAATCAAGTTTGAAAAAAAGGTCTTGTGCATAGTCCAAACTATAGCAAGAGACCACAAACAGGAAATTGGGTACGAGGCTGAAGACAGAGAATAGAACCAGAGATCAGTGAGCAGTTATCTCACAATAAGTAATGTATTGCCACAGGCTTCAGACAGTATAATTTAACAGCTTTGACCAGGAAAGATGGCGTTAAAACCAGAATTAGTGAGAAAATACTGAGACTTATTTCCCATGATATGTATATAGACTTTTTTCAACTAGTATCTGATCACTGAGAGCTCATTTGGAAGGGAGAGAAAATTAACATCAATGTAACACTGTAAAGAAGTGTTGCTGAAAGCACTTTGTTAAAAAAAAAAAAAAGGTAGCTTGTTTTAAAGCTTGTCATGTACATATTGTGCTAATCCCCATGAGGGCACTACTAATTCCAGCCTCCATTGCTAGTGTGAATTAATGTTCCTATTCTTTCTATTACCTGTCTATTGCTGGAAGCAAGTTATTCATTGTCCATGTCTTTGAAGGTTCTCTGTCTAATCATGTAAAGTTAAAGCATATAAATTCTTGCAATTTTCTCCCTCTTTATCACAGTGAGGGGCACAGAAAATCTTGACAGTAACCACATAGCCAGAGGCCATGCAGCACCTTCAAGTAAAGCTTGGTGGAGAAATGGATTGATGTAACATTTTTAGGAAATCATTTTGCTGCAGTGCCAAGTATACTTCAAAACGGACATGACATTGCTGATGCTCTTGTGGACAATTGCTTTCATTTTCTCCTCTTTCAGGTAGCAGAAAGTCTAAAATTAAAGAGAAATGAATTAATAATTCATTGGTCATTGATAATTCCACTGAACCCATATTACTTCTCTTCTGGACAGTGGCTAAATTTGACCAAGTTTCTGTACGCTGTGTTTCTTTCTACATTTAAAGTGAGTGATTCTATTTCAAACAGCGATGGGATAAAATTAAAGTGTCATAATCTCACATATGAAGAAACCACTGATATTTACCAGTCTGATGAGTGATCAATGACAATCAACACCTCAATAAACTTGCAGAATTCATATTTTTCAAAACAGAAAATATACTGATCTAGATCAAAGAACTCTTATTACAAAAATGAAAACAAAATTTAAAAACTAATCCTGGGCCGAGTTGAGGCATCTCCTAATTTTCAGATAAAATTTATCCATAAAATCTTAGAATGAAGTTGTTTGCCAGAATTATAGCATATCAGAGGGAAATGGCAATCTGGGTGAATATTTTTCATATTCTATACATGTTAAAACATAGCAGAAGTAAATGTTGAAATAAATATTGACATATTAAATATTAACTTCACAATTTGGCCTCAATAATATAGGTTTCATTCATCATGAAAATGTACATGTTAAAAATGAAGTTATTATTTTAAGTGAAGCTAGATAGGACCTACAGAATTGTTTTTCCAACAAAAACACAGATTAGAAAACAAGGGAGTAAAGAGGGCATTGGAGAGAAGGAACAGGTGAAGGCTTTGGAAAGAAAACAAATTAAGTTACAACATGTTAACTTCAGTGTGGGAGAGGAAAATTATATATAATAAACATGTTGCCATTTGTCAATTTAAACTTGAGCTAGAGAGTGAACTCTGTACTTATGGTTATCAAAAATTCTAAAAAAATTAATGATCCATTGTACACAGAAGAATAATATAGTTTAAGTCAGTATTATAAAGGATAAGTGCATAAAGAACTCTATAAATGTACACCCTACAATCTATTGACACATATCTCTATCTTTGCCCTCCAGCAAGTATGCAGAAAAAAACCTAGAGAAACTCAAATGCAACAAAGCATAAACAAGATTGGAGCTTCATATCATGAAAGAGAGTTTGTAATAAAGAGCTTGTCAATGATTTTACTTTATAAAAAATAGAATATAAAAATAAAAGAACATATTCCTCTGATATTATCATACATTTGAGAAAATAATAAACTATATTATTTATACAATTTCACATTTACAATTAGCCAGATTCAAGAAATATTCACTGAGAGATGGAAACATAGAACATGGAAAATATTCTAAAAGAAAAAAAAATCAATGTGAGGAGACACATAAAATTGCAGGTTCTAAATACAAAAACAAACAAAAAAAACCACGAAGTTGTGAACAGACAAGAAGCTCCCACTGAGTAAAGTAATATGCAAACTTAAAAAAAATATGGAAACAGTGAGAGAACAGCATATTATACACAAGGGAATCTGGTCTAATTAAGATTTTAAACCATGTAAATTTCATGATGAAAGACAAGTTGAAAATATCAATTCAGATCCTTCATTTGGCAAATATCCTAAAAAAATCAAGGTAAAAAAAAATCATGCTGTGAGTGGGATAGTACATCACCATATGTATTCTGAAGAAATTTCTTCTGTATGACAAGAAACATTATCACATCATAATGTTCTAAAGAAAGGATGTAGTTTTCAGTACTAGTAAAACTTGAATAAATGGAAAACAATACTTACTTTAATCTTACTATGTGGTATCCTTATAAATACCATTAGCTACATAAATTAAAAATTATATATACCTCACTGTGTTTTGGTTGTGTAAAGGCACGTACCTATCTAAAAAATGACATAATACATACTCACTGTAACACAAAGCATGGAGAGAAACCAGAGATCAAAGAGGTCAGAGTTAAAAGGAATAAATTTATTGCTAGTGATTCAAAAAAAAAGAGGATAGCTCAGGGTCCTAAATTTAGATGAGAAGAAACAATGCAAAATCATAAAAAATTATAAGAAATTCTATATGTGCAAATTATAAAACATAGATAACATACAACAATATTTAAAATCTTACATGAGCTAGAGTGTAAAGATTGACTATGATCACCTTAACAGATTGATATGAATTATTTGGCAATCTGTAATTCCCTTCAATGATTAAAATACCCTTTCATTGTAAGACCTGAAGGAATTACTTTACACTGCCAGGTAGGATCTTGAGGCACGCACACCTGGAATTACCCTGTCAAAAGACCAAATGTCATCATTCTCAGCTGTGTTGTGTGCCATCGAATAAATTAAAATTTGGATTTTGTGTAAACAGAACTATGGGGAATAAAGCCAAAGGGAACTCAAGTAGATGGATCAATTGTCCGTTTCTTTCTAATGAAGTGTCAACAATTTATTTCATTTGCAATTTTATCATTCCAATTTAATAATTAATTGTCAACATAGGTACACACTATCCTAATACCTTAATACATAAAGCATGATGGTTCCCTTGCCCAATATTCTCAATGATTTTTGTTAATTTTCTTATATATGTAGGTATGCAAGTATAAAATAGTTGTGGATATTAAAATTCCTTTTAATCTTAGAAATTTACTGGTGTCCAGTTGTAGTTTTTTTGTGGTGTTTTTTTTTTTGGCCAGTACTGGGGTTTAGACTCAGGGCCTGAGCACTGTCCCTGTCTTCTTCTTGCTCAAGACTAGCACTCTACCACTTGAGCCACAGCGCCACTTCTGGCCATTTTCTGTATATGTGGTGCTGGGGAATCGAACCCAGGGCCTCATGTATACGAGGCAAGCCCTCTTGCCACTAGGCCATATCCCCAGCCCCAGTTGTAGTTTTTTTAAAAAAATTTTAATCAGTATAATCTGTAGATGAATACAACATTTTTATGCTTCCCTGAGGAATTTTAAGCAACGCATGTTACATAGTTATAATTATAAGCCACAACAGTGTAAGCATCTTAAACCTTACTATATGTTACATAGTATATGCTTTTTTTTTCTGTGACGGGTGATACTAAATGTTGGAGGTGAATTTTCACATTACTTATTATCAAAATAGTTGGCCATTTTAACATTCATCATCAATCTTTGGATCTTTTCATTTCATGTTCATAACACCAAAAGGTAATTTCAGCTATGGATTTCAAAATGGATGGATATATTTAACTGTTAAAATTTAGTTGGCTTTCAACTATTAGATATTGTAACATTTTATTTTATTTTATTTTTTAATTTTTATTGTCTGGTGTACAGAGCGGTTACAGTTTCATACATTAGGCATTGGATAAATTTTTTGTACTGTTTGTTACCTCCTCCTTCATTCCCTCCTCCCCCCTCCCCCTTTCCCTTTCAACCCATGAGTTGTTCAGTTGATTTACAGCAAATAGTTTTGCAAGTATTGCCTTTTTAGTCGTTTGTCTTTTTTACCATGTGTCTCTCGATTTTGGTATCCCCTTGCAATTTCCTAGTTCTAATACCAGTATACACGCTTTCCAATGTACTCAGATAAGATACAGAGTTCAAGTACAACCACAGGAAGGGGATACAAGAGGGTCATCAATAACATTTTAAAATTTATATTTTTGAGCCACTTTTATGTTGTTATATAATTTTTCTGTTTCTCTATGACACAACACTTTCTTATTTCTATTTTTGAGTTATGTGAAGGATTTAAAAATATTTTTTCAGTAGCAACTCTTCCTTATCTATGTATTCAATTATCTTCCAATATTTATTACTAGCACTTCCTTGTTTACTTAATTAAAGTTACTAATGAGGGGTTTTTATGCAACTCACTAAATCAATCTTTTCCCCTATGTTTATTCCAGAGAAGCTCTTTCCCATCTCAAAGTTTAGCATATTTTAAACACTCAAGAGAACACAAATGAGACACAAGCACACATCTCCCCTATTCCTTGATAGACAATAATTAATGTGCATTGAAGTTGGATATAATCAGTAGGTTCAACACTGCTTTCATTGATTTTTCAATAAGGCTTAAGGCTATAAAGAAGAAATTTCTTTTCTTTTTATTCCCAGTGTTTAATTTAATTTTCTCCCCTATGGAACCAAATTATTCATTTGCTAGCACAGTCTTTATTTATCACCTCTTCTGTTTTCCATATTGTTGCCAATTCAATCACACATCATACCAATTAACAGCTGTATCTTAGTATTTCCAGCCAGACACTGTTTGTGCCAAGTATGACTTCTTTAAATTTAGAAATAGTGACTGCTTGCTTTGATGAGAAGAAAATATACAATTGTGTTACTAATATCTACTATCATACTAGAACGTAATTCTTCAGAAATGAAATTGAAAATTATGGGGCATTGATCTTATGCATCTATGTATATGTAAGGACTTATGTACATTATCACTACAAAAATTCCATTTAATATTAGAATGCTGCACCACACAGAGTTTTCTTTCAATTCTGCTAATCTACGCTATTCAATATATTTAGCAACAATTTATCCTTACCTTTTATTTCTTTCTTTAAACAGTCTATTTTTGCTTGATGTATTTTTCTTATTCTTATTGTAATATGATTTCCAGGGCTCAAAACATCAACTTTTGCATGAAAAAGGAACAAAATTTAAATTTATGTGAAGAATTTCCTCCTATATTAAGTGAAAATATTTGGAACAAGGAGATGGCATTCCTGAAAAATTACAAAAAAGTAAAAAAGTACTCATTTTTTTTTGCTAAATATATGTATGTTGTAGTTAATCAAACTAGATTTTTTGAATATTTTTAAGTAGTTGCCATTCTACAGAGCAATTTATAAATAAAGTGCTTGTTGATCAATGTTATCTGCTAACATTCTCATCCATTCTTCCCACCCTATACCTTTTCACACTTTTATTAATTGTAAGGTTATATGTTGGTTTTTTCCATTTAACAAAACAATTTATGTATACAATGCACCTTATTCTTTGTCATTCCTTCATCATCCTCATATATTTTTCTCAGTCCTGTGTAATTAAAGATATCTCTATAAAACTTTAAATGACATGTTAGTTCAACGGAGGATATTAAAATTTATTTTACTAAATTAGCTAAATTAGCAGTTAATAAATAATTCTGATTTATTAGATGCTATCTCTGATCAGTGATATATGTATGCATATATGTATGTATGTATGTATGTATGTGTTTGTATGGTTACATATATATGTATACACACACAATCAAAAGCACACAGCTGGGTAAATGCAAAATCAACTGCAAAAGTAGTCAGTGTATAGCATATGACTAATCATAATCTTTAAACATTCTACATGCCACAAAATATGTCAGTTTTTAAAATATGCAGTAGAAGATATTTGGACAGCCATATTTGGGTTATGTTTGGATCACTTTTTTATATGTGTATATAAAACTTAATCTCTACTATTGATTTCCACGCTGTACAGAACAAAGCAGTGTAATATCCTTAAAAAAATTGGAGTTTGAGGAGGAGGAGAGGGGCAAATACAGAAAATAATCCATTTTATATCCTGCAAATTTAGAAGATAGAGAAGAAGAGTGGACAAAGGAGGGATGGGTGAGACTATTGAAAGGGATGATATTGATCCAAATACTTTGTATTTATGAATTGTTTTCTTAAATTGCATCTCCTCTGTACAACTACTTAAAGATAATAATAATAACTCTATTGACTACAAAGATAATGAAATTATTCTTTTCAAATGAAAAGAATCAAGTAGTAGAAATATTTTCTTTTATTCAACCTCACTGACATTCACTCATCACTTATTAACAGTACAAGTCAAAGACTAAACATTGCTAATATTCATGAACAGTATTACCATTAACTGGTAAAGAATCACATTGGTTTTACATAATACATATTTTCACTAACAGGGTGTTGGTTGTTGAAAGTATGTATCAGAATCTATTAACAAAGCTTAACTTTCTCATCACCTGTGCCATTGTTGTCTTTAAGAATGAAAGCAAACCCATATACTTGTTGGTTTATTGCTTCAGTCAATTGATGATGAATACTCTACCACTTAAGGAGAAGGGAAACACTAAAATAGATTTGAATAATTTAGTCAAGGTGAAAGATCCTAGAGCATATGAACATAAATGTATATATCTGTTTGATGATATTATCCTGAGGTTCAAGGGGAATGCTTAGATACTGCATGAAATTATCTAAGGAAAAGAAAAATATTCAGGGAAGAAGATCATCCTAGGTTTTGATTTGTGGATGATGGATGGGAAGCCAGCAAACGAGGTGATCAGGCTCCTCCTCAATGCTGTCATAAAGCCCACACAGGAGAGTGTTTCCAAAAGGAGAAAATATTCCATGCTAACCAATACACAGTAAAGAAATAAAACAGAGCATTCACTTTTGAAACACTAAATTAGAGAAATATTGCAAGATGATGTTTTACTGGAACAACTAGATCCAAGTAAAATATGTAGGTTTAATACTTGATGAGTGTGAAAACAATAAATCTTTTATCAAAGAAAGGAAGCACAGTAGTCACTAGAGTTTAATATAATCTTTGCTTTATTTTATAAAGTAAATTGTAAAAGAAGAGTTTGAAAGTCCTCACCAAAAGACATGCTTTTTAAAAAAAGTTATGTGCTATCCAGTCTGATTAGATCATTATATATTTTTCAGCCGTAGCTACTCAGCAGGCTGAGGTCTGAGAATCAAGGTTCAAAGAGAGCCCAGGCAGGAAAGTTCATGAGTCTCTAATAATTAATGACTAAAATGTGAGGTCTGAGGATCAAGGTTCAAAGACAGCCCAGGCAGGAAAGTTCATGAATCTCTAATAATTAATGCCTAAAATGCTGGCAGTAGAACTGTTGTTCATGTGGTATAGCACTAGCCTTCAGCAAAACAGCTAAAGGCCGGTGCCAAAGATCTGAATTCAAACCCCAGGACCTGATATAATAAGAGATATAGTCAATAAATGTCAATAAATATTTATAATTACTTAGTGTCAATTAAAACAGGAAAAATGAAATAAAGATGAGGAGGCAGAGACCTATAGAGCAGAAGAGCACATTTGCATGTAAATGTGAGCATGAAGAGAAGAACTGACATAAGCTATAGAACAAGAAATGAACCCATGGCTTAACATATGAAACTGTAACCCCTCTGTACATCATTTGACAATAAATAAGTAATTTATAAAAAAGCACAAGATGTAATCATTTCAATATAACACAAGCATGCAAATGAGAACACATCATTATACAGAAAACCAATGGATTTTTATCAACTGCACACAATTATGAAACCAAGATTTAAATCAATAAAGAGCAAATAAGAAATGTACCAAAACTCACCCTTATTTTACCATTTTTTGTCACTTCCACATTAACAAGTCTCCTGAATTAGAAAGGAGTAGTTTTGCACTATTGTATTTGTATTTGCATTCAAATATTGGTGGGGCATTTTTAGTAGTAATTTTTAATATAAATATTAAAATTACATAACTAAAAAGGAATCTCCTAATAAGTAAAATTTTAGGAAAATTCATAATTATAGAAATAAAAATGTATGTAAAATGGAAATTTAAAATGTTTAGGATAAAATTTATAACACTAAATCAATATTGTGAGGATATTATTCTAATTATATTATTGAAATTATAGTATTTCTCCAAATCAAACTGCATGTATAATAAAATCCTAATCAAAATATCAGCCAACATTTTCAAATCATCTCAAATAAGAAGAAAAGGGTGTCAGTTCAATTAGATAGATTTCAAGAAACTAGAAACTAGAAACTGTATGATGTTAGCAAAAAGAATGAAAACAGAAAAAAGAAAGTGAAAAGAGAGCCCTGCTGTACATCTACATTATGACAAAGAATGAGTAATGCTGAATGCATCAAAGAATTTAATGAGAAAATGGAGAAAATGATTTTTAACAAAGAATTGTGAAGTAAGTGTATAATTAAATAATAAAAGTATTGAGGTCTATAAATGTATCTTAGTTTTTCCTTGCATTTGCCAAGCCCAGAGTTGGATCACAGTACCATCAAAAATAAGTAAGTGATTGATGATTTTATTTTGTGTAAAAGTTGTATGAGTTTGATTCTAGGTTTATAAAATAAAATAAAACAAATTGCAATATTATTAGGAGATAATCTATAATTATTTTGCAGTTTTTGGACTGTTATGAGGCAGAACAGCCTGGTCGCAGGAAGAGATGATAGAAAATCACTCACCTTATGACAATGAGAAAGCAAAGAGTGAGACATGATTATGGGGATAAAATGGAATGAAAATCTGCTCTCTGAATGACATACTTGTTTCTCAGCTCACTTTCTCATGTTTATACTAGCTTCCAAAACATTACTGCTACTACTACTACTAGCTTGTAGTAGATATTTAACACTTAAACCACAATAATCATCATTGTCCACAACAACAAAAATACTGTTATTGTAAGCTTTAACAAGCAGAAAGAGCAAACAAACCTCTTAGAGATAGCTGATGGGTATGTAAAAGTATCTAATTTTTTAATGTTAAGCATGTATCAATCTTAGGACTCAGAAATGTATTTCTCTAAATATTTAAGAAAATATTAAAATATATATTTTCTGAAGAGAATAGTTGTACTTTATTTCATGTACAAACAAAATGAATCACATATCTATCAACTGAAATAATCAGGAAGATATTTTACAGTTATATATTCAGATTCTACTCAGAGACAAAAAGAGACAATGATGCATGTAACAGCGCCAACTAGAAAACACACTGTGTTGGTTGAGAAAAGAAAAGAACCAAATAGTTTACATGTATACTGGAATGGAAAGCACTAGACTGTAATTACAAAAATCACCTCTATTATCAGGAAGTGGGCAGTGAGGAACATTGCTTAGCATGAAGGGCAAAAAAACATGTACTTCTTAGCATTAGCATTGTGGAAATGTTCTGTCATTGCAAAGTGGTATCCAAAACTGGTAAAATATTTTAATATTTTCATATACATAAACTATATATTAATTGCAATTTGTCACTATAAATGTAAAAAATTTATTTCTAATTTAATTTTACCAGTAATAATGGCTGGATTATGTTCAATATAAAAATGACTTTTTAAGTGGGCTAACAAGCAAAAGACATTTATTTTCTAATCAGCTTGATCAACATGCTGCCTTGGTTTCTACATACTACTTAAAATGAAGAATGACAGGAGAGAAATAATGTAATAATATACTGTTAAAATAAAAGAGATATACTTGCGGTTTTTAAAGATGACTAAATTTACAAGAGGGAAATACCCTAAGGTTAAAGTATGACTCCCAATTAAAGATCAAGTCAAGGACATTCTCAGAAAAGCATGATTTAAAGATTAAGGAGAGATGAGACAGTTTCATAAAGATCAATGTAGTGCTTCAGTTCACTTACTAAAAATGTGATTATAATTTATCACCATTGCTTGATCTGTTTATAGTAAACTTAATTTCTCTGCTACATATTTAAAATTTGGTTAGTTACTTGATGTTAGTTTTGATGAAACCAAACACTAGTAACATTTCATATTCTTAATCTGAATCAGACATAATTAAAGTAATAATAATCTCTAGGGTGGTAAATAGAAAGGAATGAATAATTTCTCCTGTACTAATGGAGACAAATTTTCTTAATGTAGAACTCTTTAGAACACTTGCATTTGTATTTAAATATGCTTCTTTCATTTATACTACTGAAATAAGACATCAGAATGTGTTTGGTAATATTTATCCATTCTTTCATTTATGCATTCAAGGTTCATTATGAATTTTGGTGGTTATTTCTCCTAGAAGCTATAAAGGAATTCAAAATAAATTAATTCATCACTCTACTTTAGTTACTCCAAAAATGTTATAGCCAAAAGACTTTCCTCTAGAGATTCTTTGGTGGAAAATGTGAATAACACTTTCCTTCTTGTACAATGTTTTATCAAAATTTCTCCATCACATATGCTCCTGAGCATTGGTTATTTTGAATAGTATTAATTTGATTGGACTGTATTGGTTGTTTACAGAAAAAGAGATATGCCATTTTTCCCTAACCATCATTCCACTTATTTATCAGAGACTATATGAACTCTCCACTAATGAATAGCTTAGGTAATGTGCAATCAAGCCAAAGTAAAGACACCAGCATAATATAGGTAATGGAAGCCAGCAAAATATGATCATATTAAGTTAAAATATGACTGAAATGAATACATCCATGTCAAGCTTATAATTAGCTTTACAAAGTTAATTTGATGATCTACACTAGAAAATACTGAAGTTAACAAATATGTATGCACAATAGATCAATAGTAATATATCTGAAATTCTTTTGTATCTATAGTTTTTATTTCATTCATATTTAGTTCATTAGAAATAATTGTTTTAGTTATTGTTAAATTTTTTGCAATCGGAGAGTTAACATGGTTCCTGATTGTTTAGGTGCTTAGTAAAGTTTGATGTTAAACACATTGAAGTTATGAAAAATACTTATCTTTAATCAACATAAGGAAAAGTAAATTTGCCTTTTGGAATATGAGCAAAGACAGTGAAAGCAATAAGAGGTATTTTATCATTGTCATCAGCAAGAAAAGGATTAATTACTGTCATGTTTTTCTACACACCACCTTTGGTGTGCAAATGGCATTTTCCTAACCTGAAGACTTCCATCAAAAACAATACAATATGAGTTGGCATTAATCTGCAGCTGCCAGTGGCAGTCCTCCAAAGAAAAAGACTGCAAGGTCAGCAATGAGAATTTCTGCATGAGGAGAATAGACTTATCAGGAGACCACACCTGCCAATGCAAAAATGCAGGGCCAGTGAACAAATTAAGACGGCAATCAAAGGAAACACTCAAGGCCATTGTCTTTTCCTTCTGTGTTAAAAATGAATTGTAGAAGACATGTATTAAGCACACATATTCAAAGTCTGTTTCTTTATTTTATAATGAAAAAAAGTTTATTATTGCCTCTCTTTCTTTCTTTCTCTTTCTTTCTTTCTTTCTTTCTTTCTTTCTTCTTCTTTTTTTTTTTTTTTTTTTTTTTTGCCAGTCCTGGGGCTTTGACTCAGGGTCTAAACACTGTCCCACTTCTGGCTTTTTCTGTTTCTGTGGTGCTGAGGGAATCGAACTGAGGGCTTCATGCACGCTAGGCAAGTACTCTACAACAAAGCCACATTCCCAGCCCCTATTATTGCTATTTTAAAGTCAATATACAGTATGAGGAACTGACAAAAGACTAGAAGTGCTTCATTCTGTTTTAGCAAATACTCTTCATTCTTTCAAAACCTTTTTCAGAACACTACACATTACTTGGACTATTTCCATTCTTATCTTAATTTTTCTGAGACCTTTTAAGGCAATTGCATGCAGTTGTGCATTTCTAAGTCCTATGTAGCTTTTTATAGTTTTCACCAAATTATGCTATAATGCACAGACTCTTAGACAGTGAGAGAACTTAGT
Organism: Perognathus longimembris pacificus; assembly: GCF_023159225.1. Classification (NCBI taxonomy): domain Eukaryota; kingdom Metazoa; phylum Chordata; class Mammalia; order Rodentia; family Heteromyidae; genus Perognathus; species Perognathus longimembris. Next base: position 15,925,113 of record NC_063182.1, on the reverse strand, counting down.
TCCTAATTCATGTATCCAGATTAAGCCCTAATTGTTTTTTTCCTTATCTTTTAACCTATAATTGCTCTTTTCTTCCATACTAACTTACATGTTGAACAGTTTTCTTTGGCTTTGTTTGTGTGTTCCTTTCTTTCCTTCTGAAAATTCATTATTTAAAATTCATGAACTCCAAGTCAAGCATCCAGAACTCTTTTAATTTTTATTCATTATTATTTTTTCTTCAAAAAGTTCTTAGTGGTTAAACATTGGGACCAAGAGGATTTGTATTTCTCTTAACTTTAGCATTTATAACCTGCATTACCTAAAGTACAATAAATTTTAGTGAAGGTATTAACTTAAAACTGAGAATCATCAATAAGCACAACAAAACTATGAGTTAAAAGAGAAATGTAAGCAGAGTCTATAAATTTCCAATGAACCTGAACTATTGTTTAACCAATACAGAAAAATAGTAGACAACAACTTTAAATTGCATTAAGATTTAACGAGGTGATGAGAAGCCAAAGAATGCAACATGTAAGTTATTAATTCTATATTATTTATATGCTATATTGGAACTGAAATTCATGATAGTAATCAGTATGACAAATATTACAGCAATTTTTATTCTCAAGTTATAATTTACACATACTTGGAAGCTTTTACAGTTCTTCCACAGTATAATAAACCTGTTTAGAAGTTACTTTGTGATGGTTCCTTAGTCTGGAACTTTCAAGGTTGAATGATTTATTACGTCTTTTAAATCATAATGCTTAAGTACTAAGTATATTTTTTGAAACATATGTATGACCAATCTCCAGGTAAGAATGAGAACCATGATGAGGCTACTACTTATGGGAGATTAGTAATGCATAAGAACATTAATTATTACCTGGCTTGCCTAGGGATGTATACAATCCTTTTCAGGATTGAGAGAGATTGCTCTTACCACAGGGATTTCTGTAAAGGGTGTCTATTTGAAATGAAACTGTCTGTACAAAATGTAAATATTTTCCATAAATCCAAACTGTAGGCTCAAATATGAACCGAAGAAACAATGACAGGATGTCATGACATCATCTGTCTTTTAAATATGTCATAAAATGTTGAGAAGATGAAAAGGCATACAATTTACAGTTTACAAGTGGTTGATGTTGTGGCTCCAGTGGAAGAATGCTAGCCTTGAGCAAAAAGAAGCTTGGGACAGAGCTCAGGCCCTGAAACCAAGCCCCAGTACTCTAAAAAAAAATAGTATTTAAGTAAAATTCTGTTATGAATGAGGAAAAAGAATTGAATACAATTTTAAGGAATCCTAAGTAGTAGAAAAGATTAATTGTGGCACACGTTTGATGCTTTAACAGTCTAATGGAAGATCAAATGAGATTCATATTTATCTATTTTGCTGCTCACATTTTGGCTACCTCAGACTTTTTTATCTGTAAGATTACTGGATGACATTGATGATAGGAGCATGTGTAAGGAGTATTTCATTTTAAAAATATCTCTAATCAAATACATCTTACACTGGGTTTCCATTTAATGAAGATTTTATCTTATCTATATGGAAGCAATCAGAAATAGCATGGATACAGACATTTCAAATGCTTTCTAGTTTGTCAAGATGCAAACCACCTGTGGCTTAATTTCACACAAGAGTTAGCAAGTAGTGTGACATACATCCAAGACTGAACTTTTGGTTGGTACTCACCTGGTCCGCATCAGGTGAACTTAAACCGCATTTCTAAATAAGTTCCAGTTGCAAATACATATCAGAATTTCCTAAACACTTTAGTACACGTTTATAGAAACTTTAGAATACCTAAGCATTTTGATGGTATTGTCAAAACCTGGTAATTTATAACCGACCAATTCATATAATATACTATTATTTCATTAAATATGTCATCAGACCATTAATGTATATAACCATATTAAACATCATGAAAGCTAGAAACTGGGGATCCCAAGGAAGATGGCGGAGGAGAAGCAGAGGCCTAGAGGAGCTCCCTCCGACATCGCAGTTTTCTCACCCCATAGAAACTTTTACTCCTAGAAAGACAGCCAAAGTAAGTTCTAACAGTACAGGGATTCTGACCAGGAAGGAAAAATCGAGTTTGCTGGTCTGAAAACACTGAAAACCAGTGCCAGCACTGGCACAGCACCCGCACTCCGCGCACCTAAAGCACACAGCATAGACCAGCAAGAAATACTCCAGACGGCGGCTGACCACGGACGACCTGACATCGCAGAGACAGCGTGAGTACCCCACAAAAGATATTCTCACTCATGCCCACAGACCAGCTTCTGGAAGGCATCCCTGTCCCCACCGCCAGAGCAAAGCACCATCTTTGCCACTGGCATAGGGTCAGACCAGATTGGAACTGAAGCAGGCCTGGGGAAAGCAAGGTCAAAAAAGCCATCTTTGAAAAGGGCAGGAGGGCCAGAATCAGTGAGAGCCAGCTCCGCCCAGGAGGACGCCCCCTGCCCTGGTGGGAGGCGAGTCCTGGGCCACGGCTTAGCCAGAGGTGCCCGTCCTGCCCGCCGGGATTTCTAAATTTAAAGCAAAAGCTGCGAGCAGCTACCGGTGGCACGGAAACACCAGAGGGAGGAACAAACAGTTCCTGGGACAGCTAAACGGGCCCGTCACAGAGGAAGCTAATTCCCAGCACAAAACGGAGCTGCATTCCATAGCCACCTATGCCAAGGAGGCCGCCTCCCTCAGGCAAGCAACTCTCAGAGGAGCAAAACAGGCCAGAGGCATCCCACTCTGTTGAGTTCACAGCCTATTCAAATCCAGGCATCAAAGGCAGCGGCCCCACAGCGGACAGAGGAGCCACAGTTCCTGAGACTGCTCACATCCCCATCTACAGAGGACGCCCAAGGCCTGCCTGCAAGCTGTGTGAACCTCAGAGACCCAGGATTGCACCAACAGGGGAGAAGGGTCAGAACAGATCCACCCCTTGCAAACTGAAATCAAGTCAAACCAGCCAATCAGGAAAACAGACTGCAGACCATTGCAGGGAAACCAGAGACTGGGGAGAAACCACCCAAACAAGGAGGACTCCATTTTTTTTTCTGTCTTTTTCTTTTCAAACATTTATTTTAAACATTTTTTAAAAATTTTCTTTGTAATTTTTTCACATCTGAAACATCATTGGTTGTTTTTTTATGTTTGTTTTTATTTGTTTGTTTCCCATTTTTACTGGTTTGTTTTATCAAGTTTTTTTTTTTTGTTTATTTTTTTGGTTGTTCCTTTTCTGTTTTATTTTTCCCTTTTATTTACTTTTTCTTCTTTTTAAAATAATTTTTCTCTCTTCTGTGTATCTGTCGTCCAGTATTTTTACTTTATTTCTCTCTTTCCATTCTCTTTCTTTAAAAATTACTTTCCTATGAATAACACCACCACTCTTTTCTGCTCTTCAGTGTCTGTCATTTTAACCTTGTTCTTTCTACTGATTCCACTCTTCTCCACATTTCCACGTCACTGAAACTAAACCAAAATCACCACAACCCCCGCCCCCAATACATTTTACTGTATTCTCTTCACTACCTCCAACTTACCCTCCTGACTTACTGCCTGGACCTCCAGGTTCCATTGACTCCTGGTTATTGGATAGAGCTTAATACGAGTGAATCAAAGCGGTTCATAGAGAAAGCCAGTCCTAAAAGAACTTAATATAAAAACAAGAATTGCTTACAGGGTTGTAACAGTAAATAAGTAACTACTGAATACAGGGCCCAGGATCAGTTGTTATATTGAAATTGTATTCTTTAGGAACACCAAATCTAGGTTTATAGACAGGTATACAAGTTATCTGTATATAATTGTGAAATTGTAAGATCTACACAACAGTGCTTGGTAAGGGCTGCTTTGGGTCTTAAATGGTGCTCACAGGTGCTGGTAGACTGGCATTCCCAATTCAAATGGGCAGAAGAAACACAAGAAAGATGGCAAACAATGTGTCCTTTGGGACACAGCAAAGGCAGTACTCAGAGGAAAATTTATATCTCTGAGTGCATACATCAACAAACTGGAGAAACAGCAATTCAATAATTTAAGGAACCACCGTAATTTCCTTGAGAGAGAACAACAAGCCAAACCCCAAATCAATAGATGGAAGCAAATAATTAAAATCAAATCAGAATTAAATCAATTAGAGACGAAAAAAAACATTGAAAGAATCAACAAAACAAAGAGTTGGTTCTTTGAAAAAATCAACATGATAGACAGACCCCTGGCAAACCTGACCAAAAATCAAAGGCAGCACACTCAAATAAACAAGATAAGAGATAAAACAGGTAACATCACCACAGAAATAACCGAAATTCAGAAAATAATAAGGGACTATTTTGCAAACCTTTATGCCAACAAATTCGAGAACTTGGAAGAAATGGATGATTTCCTAGAAAAACTTCATATCCCCAAACTGAACCAAGAAGATTTAAACCTCCTAAACAGACCCATAGAAATGGCAATAAATGATCTCCCATCCAAGAAAAGCCTAGGTCCAGACGGATTCACTGCAGAATTCTACAAGGCCTTCAAAACAGAACTCACTCCAATATTTCTCAAACTCTTCAATGAAATTGAAAGAGAACGTTCACTTCGAGACTCATTCTATGAAGCCAGTATAACCCTCATCCCAAAACCAGGCAGGGACTCATCACAGAAAGAGGACTATAGACCGATCTCCCTGATGAACATAGACGCAAAAATTCTCAACAAAATTCTGGCCAATCGACTTCAACAGGTCATCAAAAAAATCATACACCACGATCAAACGGGATTCATCCCAGGGATGCAAAGTTGGTTTAAATATACGCAAGTCAATTAATGTAACCCACCACCAACCAGAGCAAGCCAAAGAACTACATGGTTTTATCTCTGGACACGGAAAAAGCGTTTGATAAAATCCAGCACCCATTTATGCTAAAAGCCCTGGAAAAACTGGGATTTCAGGGAACATTCCTGAATATAATCAAGGCAGTTTATGACAAACCAAGAGCAAGCATAACTCTAAATGGTGAAAAACTAAAGCCATTCCCTTTAAAATCAGGAACAAGGCAGGGATGTCCACTGTCTCCCCTGCTCTTCAACATAGTACTAGAATTCCTAGCCAGAGCAATTAGGCATGAGGAAAATATAAAGGGGATCCAAACAGGAAAAGATGAAGTTAAACTTTCTCTCTTCACAGATGACATGATCCTATACCTAAAGAACCCCATAGACTCTACCCCCAAGCTACTAGAGCTGATCCAAAACTTTGGCAAAGTTGCAGGATATAAAATAAACCTTCAAAAATCAACGGCCTTTCTCTATGCTAATGACCCAAAGACCGAGGCTGATATCAGAAAAGCAACGCCCTTTGCAATAGCCCCCAAAAATATAAAATACCTAGGAATAACCTTAACCAAAGAAGTGAAAGACCTCTTTGAGGAGAACTTTAAAACCTTGAAAAACGAAATTAAGTCAGAACTAAGGAAATGGAAAAACCTCCCATGCTACTGGATTGGGAGGATCAATATAATCAAAATGGCAATATTGCCAAAGGCTATCTACAAATTCAATGCAATACCCATTAATATCCCAACACCATTTTTTGATGAAATAGAGGAAGCAATCCAGAAATTCATATGGAATAATAAAAGACCTAGAATAGCAAAAACAATCCTAAGCAGAAAGAACAGTGCTGGAGCAATTACAATACCCAACTTCAAGTTGTACTATAAAGCTATAGTAATAAAAACAGCTTGGTATTGGCACCGGAAGAGGCCTGAAGACCAATGGAACAGAATTGAAGACCCGGAAATGAACCCACAGAACTACGCCTATTTAGTCTTTGATAAAGGGGATAAAACAACAGTTTGGAAGAAGGATAGCCTCTTTAACAAATTGTGCTGGAAAAACTGGCTCAACACATGCAACAAACTAAAACTAGATCCTTATATATCACCCTGCACCAAAATCAATTCCAAATGGATTAAAGACCTCGAAATCAAAACAGACACCCTGAAAACACTAAAGGAAGAAGTAGGATAAACACTTGGGCTCCTTGGCACATGACGGAACTTCCTCAACAAAGATCCAGAAAAACTACAAATCAAAGAAAGGTTGGACAAATTGTACTGCATCAAACTGCAGAGCTTCTGCACTGCAAAGCACATAGCTTGCAAGATAAACAGAAACCCCCAGACTGGGAGAAGATCTTTACCGGCCATTCAACGGACAAAGGCCTCATAACTAAAATATATGCAGAACTAAAAGAATTACCTTCCTCCAAAACAAAACCGCAAAGAACTAATAGCCCGCTCATCAAGTGGGCTAAAGACCTACAAAGAGACTTCTCCGATGAGGAAATGAGAATGGCCAAGAGACATATGAAAAAGTGCTCTACATCACTGGCCATAAAAGAAATGCAAATCAAAACAACATTAAGATTCCATCTTGTTGGGGTCTGAATGACCCCTTTCTCCCCCCACGGGGAGAATGGTAACCACAAAATCTATGAAAGAGCACTCGGCCTGGCCCTCCGCCAGCGGAAGGCCAAAGGCGTGCTCATATGGGCAAGCACTAAGTGGAGGAAAGGTTGCTGAAGCCTCCCCTCCCCTCAGTCCCCTCACATGTTACCAAGGGCGGAGACGAAAAGGAAGGCATCAGGGACACGCTGCGGTCGTGGGAAGCGTCTCAAAGACTTTAATATGGAAAGGCAGTTATATAGAAGTAATGGCGGGAAAGAAAGGGGGCTGGCCAAAGGGCCAGTCATAGGCTAAGGACCATGTCCATCAAGTGACATCATGAAACTTCCTTTGTGGGCGGGACAACCCCATCATGGTGGCAAGCACGTGTTCACCTCCCAAGGGGCGGAGGCCAGAAGGTGGGAGGGACTTCCATTGTCCCAGGGCTGGGGGAAGGACAGCCCCCAACACCATCTCACCCCAGTAAGAATGTCATATATCAAGAAAACTAACAATAACAGTTGTTGGAGGGGATGTGGCCAAAAGGGAACCCTACTTCATTGTTGGTGGGAATGTAAACTGGTTCAGCCACTCTGGCAAGCAGTATGGAGATTCCTCAGAAGGCCTAATGTAGAACTCCCCTATGACCCAGCAACCCCACTTTTGGGTATTTATCCAAAAAACCATAAACAAAATCACAGTAAAGCCACCAGCACAACAATGTTCATTGCAGCGCAATTTGTCATAGGGAGATTCTGGAACCAACCCAGATGCCCCTTCGTAGACGAATGGATCAGGAAAATGTGGTACATATACACAATGGAATTTTATGCCTCTATCAGAAAGAATGACATTGCCCCATTTGTAAGGAAATGGAAGGACTTGGAAAAAATTATACTAAGTGAAGTGAGCCAGACCCAAAGGAACATGGACTCTATGGTCTGCCTTATTGGGAATAATTAGCACAGGTTTAGGCAAGTCACAGCAGAGGATCACAAGAGCCCAATAGCTATACCATTATGATCATATAAGATGATGCTAAGTGAAATGAACTCCATTTTATGGAAAGGAGTGTTATATCACAGTTGTAACTACTTTCAACATCCCATGTGTATCTGTAGTTTCTACTATTGATGATGTTCGTGTATCACCTTCTTGTGATTGTATCTACACTATCCCTGTAATTTTATCTGAGTATATTGGAAACCATTTATACTGGTATTAGAATTAGGAAATTGAAAGGGAATAGCAAAATTGAGAGACAATGGGTAAAAGAAGAGAAACAACAACAAAAGCAATACTTGCAAAACTGTTTGGTATAAATGAACTGAACACCTCAGGGGGGGAAAGGGGGAGGTGGGAGGTGGGTATGAGGGACAAGGTAACAAACAGTACAAGAAATGTATCCAATGCCTAACGTATGAAACTGTAACCTCTCTGTACATCACTTTTATAATAAAAAAAAGAAAGCTAGAAACTTAGCCCAACAATTTCAATAGCCAATCTAAAATAAAACTGCTTTGATAGAGTTGGCTGTGCTTTACATGTGTTATTGTGTCACAGTAAGAATGATGTATAATAAGGATGCTAACTTTAATTTATTAGCCAAAAAAAAAAACTTAAGATGACTCATTTATCAAAAAATAAATTATGCTATTTCATATTGTTTCCCAAGCAAAAATTATTTACTATGCTAGGCAAATGAATGTTGTTGAGTACACTTTTAAATAACCAGACCTCTCCATATGAGATTATTATCTTTAAGTTCTTCTTCCTTGTTATCAACTCTATACCAGTGCAGATATATTTATTTGAACTTTACATTATGTTTCTTTTTATTACGTCACTGTGAGAAATACCTTAATGAAGCAGGTTAAGAAAAAAGATTTTGGAGGGCTCACAGTTTTAGAGGTTTCAATCCATGATAAATCTTGCTTTGATGGTCAAGATAAAGTAGAAGCATCGGAGAGAAAGAGTCTGGTTGAGGAAGGTACTTACCTAACGGATGCCAGGAAGCAAAGAGAGTTAACTGGTACAGGCTTTGGCAAGATATACTCTTCATTGACATATTCCCAGTTAAATACTTTCTTCAACTTGGTTATATCTACTTTCCACTACTTTCCAAAATATCACTATAATACAAATTCATCAGGAACTTTCTTCATTGATTGGATGATACTCAGTGTAATCTGGTTCATTAGGAAGGGATTAAACACAGATTTCTTCAAGGGACAATTAGAGATATTTTGTAAGAGAACTGCTCACCAAAGATATTTCAGAGTAATGCACTTCCAATGATTATTTTAATATTTTTGCATTACAATTATCTTTTGAAAATAAAAACGTGCTTTTCATATATAAGGAAATTTTAAAAGGGGAAAATAGGGCACCAATTCTTAATGGATCTACAGATACATAATTTTGTCACTATAAAAGTTAAAGCTATAGTCCTGAAAATGTATTTTATTATCTTTTTCTTTCTCAAGGATCTAGTTTTAATCTATTTTTTCACCTATGATATCAATATTTGGAATAGCAATGTAATAATTATTATACCCTTTCACTGATCTACCCTGTCAATGACTTATAAAAGCTGAATTATAAAGTTACAATTTTACTGACTGCATATAAAACTTTAGATTTAAGGAAAGTATTATATGGAACCAGGTGTCAATGGCTCATACCTGTGATCTGAGCTACTCAGGAGGCTGAAAACTGAGGACCATGTTTTGAAGCTAGCCAGAATAGGAAAGTCTGTTAGACTCTTATCCTTCAATTAATCACCAAAAATCAAGATGCAGAGCTATGGTTCAAGTGATATAGCACTAGTTTTTGAGCAAATACCCTCCAGGACAACATCAATCCCTGAGTTCAACCTTAGGAATTATACTCACAAAAGAAGGAGGAAGAGGAATGGGGAGAAGAGGAGAAGGAGGAGCAAGAGGAGGAGGAGGAGAAAAAATTTTTAGAAGAACATATAATTTAAACAAGAGAAATTAAAACTAAAATCTTAATGTAAAGTTGTTTTAAGTAAATATTTTGTTTATAAGCGTTTACCATTATTTTATCCTAATAGTCTTACTAAGACAAAGATTTTTTTATATTCATGAGCTCATATTCTAATAATCTGGTAAGGAACTACAAGTATACATGTTATAAATGGTTTATTTTATGAATCAAATTTACTTAGTTAAGGGATATCCAGATAGCTGGTGAAAAACCATTTCTAAGCATGTGAGAGGTCATTTAAGGAAGACAGATTGGACTGTGTCAGCTAACACAGAAATTTATTCTCATCAATATGGGCTGACATGGTCCATCTGTTTAGAACTGCAATAGAATAAAGATATAGAAACTACATATTCATGTTTTTCTTCTTTGGCATGGATACCAATTGTATGCTTCTTTCATACACTGGAGCACCTCATTCTCAGGCCTCTCAATGTCTAGTTTTAAACAAAGAACTCCCCCAATGCAGTTCTTAGGGTTTTGCAGTTTCATTGAGTGCTACACCATTTAGTTCCTGGTTTACAGGCTTTCAGATTCTGAGTAAATTTTACAGTCAGTTTTCTTTATTCTCCAACATGCAGACAGAATTTCAATAAACTTCGAGGCTCCTATAATGTAGGATGAAATTCACATAATTCATATTTTCATATATTTACGTAGAGAGATATTTTTTGACTATAGATAAGTCCATGACAGTTTAAAGAAACTGACAAAATTTGGTTAATTCATTTAGCACATCACTAAAAAGAGATGAAAAAATAGTATAAGCCTAAGAGAATGATGTAAAGAAGTAGAGAAAAACAGGTATAAGAATGGGTTGCAGGATATTTGAGCAGTAGCAAGGCAAGCTAATGTGGGACTCAGTGCTCAAAAGTGTAGTCACCAGGAAGTAAACCTGAAAAAATAACTATTAGACCTTGAAGCAGTTACCTTCCTTCATTTTTATAAGGTTCTAATGAAAAGCATTATTTGAGCCTTTTCAGAGTTCCCTAAATAGTAATATTTCTAAAAGAACTAAATGTTCACTATTTCTAGTTTAATCTGATAACTATTATTCTGCAACTTTATATAAACATAATTATTAACAGAAGAAGACAGTGCTGTCAATATAAAAACTAATGACAGAAAAAAAGAACATTACTATCAATCCACTATGCAGGCCTGTAAAGAAACAGGAAAAGCAAGGTAGATACTCAGTGTCACATGATTTATTCACTCAGGAAAATGATTTAAACAAAATTATCATACTTCTTCAAATTAACAAGACAAATGTTCTTGTGATTGTTTGTTCAGAACTAAATACAAGTTGAAAAATTGCTTTTGCCCAAGTGGGTCATCAATTAAATGACAATTATTACCACTCAAAAATAATTGGTATAACCATTCTATCCGTTACTAATATGATATTCCCAATATCTTTAGTGAATAAACAAAAATGTTTAGGATTAAAAAAATGAGGGAAAATTGATACAACACTTGGTATAAACAATCAAAATGAAGCCACATCAAAACAACCAACACAGAATAAGCAAGCTGACAGCAAATTGTGTATGTACACATTCATAGTATCATTTCTTTTTATGCCAAGGTATACATTTAACTCGAATGGATTTTATAATGACATATAAATTTCTAATAGAGTCATGCAAAACTTAAATCCATTTTAAGATAAAATATAATTCCAATGTTCTAATATATTACATATAAAGCATACATATTATACTATAGTATATTATATTTAATGTATAGTGTACAGATATATTGGGATCCAGCCTTTAGACTTGGTGGGGGACTTGACGCCCTTCCCCCAAGCCCTAGGGGAATGCAGAAGCAGGCTATGGTTCTCTGGGTCCGGAACCAGAAGAACCGGCTTTGCACCCAGCCCCCAACTCTCTCGCCAGCCCAGGCGCCTCCCTGTCTTGCCCTGGCTTGGCGCTTTCGAGTGATGTTGGCTCATGAGGGGATCATGTGACAGGTTCACAGCCTATCAGCGTCCTGGCCGGTCAGCTTTCTCCCTTCTCTTGCTATCATTAGTCCTTGTCCCCACCTTAATAAATCAGATTGCTCTGGAAGCCTTCTCCGAGACTTGCGTACGCCTGACTTTATTTACTGGTAAGGAGGTGGGCATGCATTCTCGTTAGGCCGCGTGCACGTGAGGTCGGTGCTGACTTCCCCCTCCCCTCCATCCTGGCCCTACCTGCCCGACAGGTGACCAGGAGAGAGGGTGAGAAAGGGAGGGGTGAGAAACGTAGCTGAGCCTTGAACCCCACGACAGGGAAGGCTACACGAGCCCAGCACAGACACATAGATATTTAATTTCTACAAATTACCTTACTTAATTCTAAAGAGTCAATGATAAGTTGATTATAAACCCATGTTTCAAACAAACTCTGTCACTTATAGAGATAATTATAAGTCTTAGATTTCAATAGAAATCTAAAATTTCTATTAGATTAGAAAATTTCTATTAGAAATTTTAGAGTTCTATTGAAATCTAAGACTTACTAGGCAGCATATCTGAAGAATAAAAGGAATTTTGACATGATGCTCACAGTTTATATACCTCCTTGTGTGAATAGCCCATAGAATACAGCCAGTGAAGAGCTTTCCACTCAAAACAGGAGGTTCCAGAATTGCTGGAAGATGAACTTAATAACAAAAAGTAAGAGAAAAAGATGAAAACAGGACTGAATGTAGTAATAACTAAAATAGACAACAGCAATGTTAGTCTTGAAAAATGTCTTATATAAAACATTGTGACTCCACATGCCTTGAATGCTAAACATGATAGTACAGGATTTAATGTTTCTCTTGTTGGGTTTTTTGTCCTCTTTTGGTCTGACCCAATGTTATTGACTATTCTCTTATTCCTCCTTTTGGCTACTGAAAATATATCCCCTGACCGACATTGTTTGTTTGTTTTTGAAGAGTGAAAATTGTTGATATTACAACCATTGGGATATAATAGTTTACTCTGAATTTCAAATGACATAATGAATTTGTTTTTTAAACAAAATCCAAACAGTTGCATTTCAAGAAGACTCATGGAGACTAAGAGCTATACATAAATTTTGTAATATATATATTATATATATATATATATATAATTTTTTTTTTGCCAGTCCTGGTTCTTAGACTCAGGGCCTGAGCACTGTACCTGGCTTCTTTTTGCTCAAGGCTAGAACTCTGCCACTGAAGCCACAGCCCCTCCTCTGGCCTTTTCTATATATGTAGTGCTGAGGAATCGAACCCAGGGCTTTATGTATATGAGGCAAGCACTCTTGCCACTAGGCCATATTCCTACCCCTGCAATATGTTTTTTTCTTTAAAACATAGAGGAGCTTTTGTACACTGGAGATGGAATGTTATGAATTGAAATAAACATCTCTTTTGTAGTTTCAGGTGTTCAGGGTGTGAGTATCAGCTGATGGACTTTTGCAAGACGATTAGATCATATCACTTTTATCTTATCAGTGAATTCATCTAATAATGATTCATAGCTGAATATAGTATTAATATGTGGGTCTAGGTTGGAGAAAGTATGTCAGTGGAGATCAGCTTTGATAAGTCCTGTCAATTGATTTGACAGTTTGATGAATATATTATTGCCATTATGTCCTTCTTCCCATGGACTCTGAAGTAAAGGAGTTACGGGACCACAGGCTAAAACTCTGCAAATATGAAGAACATATTTTCCTCTTCTACATTGTTGAATGCAATATATTTTGGTCATAGGGAAGGACAGTGACTAGTTTCATAGATAATTTTGAAATTCTTACAAATTAAAAATATTCCTAAATAAATCATATTCTCCTCTACCAACCAATAGTTCTTGTTTTAGGAATTTACAAAGATTTTATTATCACCAGAAAAAACATGTCAACTTTTCTGTTTTCAGCTTACTTTCATTGTCAAACTGATGTACAAAGGGGTCACAGTTACATTTGTAAGGTAGTGAGTACATTTCTTGTCAAACTTGTTACTCCCTTTGTCATTTTCCTCCTACTTTCTCTCCCTCTTAAGGCCCCCCCCCCAAGCTGTAGATTTTCAAAATATTGTCTTGTGAATATTACTGTTGCATTGGTTCGCCCTTCGTCCTTTTTGAACTTTTCTAGTTTCATATAGTCTTCCATTTATATTTCTACTATATTGTAAATATAACATGAATTAGTTATAGTTAATATAATAAAGTAAGTAGAGTTACCTAGAGAAATATAGCATATTGAAAATATTAGCCAAAAACCTTGATATTTACTGAAAAGCACACACATAAATAGATGATAGATGGATAGATAGATAGACAGATAGATGATATATATATAGAGAGAGACAGGCAGACAGAGAGACAGGATAAAACTTATAAATATTTTAAATCCTCATATTCTTTATATCATGTGCTTTTTGAAAACATATATTATGTCTAAGACTGGGACTAAATTAGGTGTCTAGCTGGGACTCTACAACATGAGCTAGGCCTCCAACTCCTTAAAACCATTTGCACTTGGGAGATAATATCCATTCATATTATGTGTACACAGAATGATCATTCAAAACAGTATTGTATGGGAACATTTCTTTGGGAACAGTGTCATCATCCCCTCCCTTATTTTGTACTAGTTTTCCCCATACTGAGCTCTGCCTCTCCAAGTTGTATAGATAATTTCCAACACAGTGACTACTATCAATACTCAATTGGTTCACCCTTTGTCCCACTATTTCTGTGCTTCATCTTCCCCTCCCAAGTCAGATAAAATTATATACAATAGAAAGTGAATAGAAATTACAAGACACACACACAAAAAAGAGTGATAAAAGGAAATATACCAAAGAAGGAGAAAGAGGAGGAGGAGGAGGAGGAGGAGGAAGGGGAGGGGGAGGGGGAGGAGGAGGAGGAGGGGGAGAAAACAGCAAGCAGTACAATAAAATATCTATGTTACTTGAATTATAAATTTATGTCATTTTTAAATTTCAGTATTTAAGTGATTATTCATTGATCTTCATTGAAGCACAAAACACAGAGATTGTGCAAGGGTCAAAAGTTAAAAGGGCTATTATGGAAAATTCATTTTATGGTAGTTACATCTCAAATTACCTTTTATAATCATTCAATTTCAATACATCACAGAAAACATATTTCTTTGGTAGTATTATTATTAATAATTTTATTTTACTGGAAATGTTACAGGAAGAAAAAATATTTCAAAATCTTGCACTGTTTTCTATGAAGTGTGATTTTCTTCAAACATTTTCAGAAGTGTAAACAGAAGAAAATATAAGCCTTAAAATAATAACATCTAAAGATAACCAACCCATTCCTTGACTTAAGCAATTGCATATTTCTAACACAATTTTCAGGAAATGGGTTTTGTCAATGAGTGAAACAGGTTGTGCATTGACAAACCTTTCTTGTCACAATTACTAACACTTTTTATGTGTTTTTCTTAAATTAGTTAACCTCAACGTACACTATTCCTATATATTCTAAAATTGTTGGTGATTTCTAAAACCAAAACTTCTTACCAAAATGTGCTAAAATCTCATGTAATAAACAAACATTACAAAAATCAATGAATGAAGCAATAAATATACTGAATTTCCTACTTAGTCCATACAAAAGTGAGACATTTTTTGAATGTTAGTATTTATTTGAATAAATATAAAACAAAATAATGATTTTTCTTTTAGTTTTATGTAATTTATGTGTGGAATAACATATAACTTTCTAAATAATTTCTACTAGAGTTAAAAATGTCATAATACAAACAGAGCCCTTATTATAGGAAGGGAAATGTTTCCTTAGCAACAGAAATTTTGTCCAGGAAACAATTGAACACATAATAGTATTCTTTCATTTGCTGTCATACTTCTCAATCTTCTAAAACTACATTAAGGAGCTTAATTAAAAGTCTATAAAAATAAACTTGATTATTCATTTACAAAAACCATTGGAGAAGTGTAACACACTTGCCTCATGGACCCCGCAAGCAACTCTTGGATAGAGGTTTATTTATGCAGAGAATCATGATGAATATATACAGTAGTCAATAAATAAGCCACATTTTATAAATTAAAAATAGCTTTATAGTATTTTCTTAAACTAGCAAAGACTAGAATACAGTCTGAAATTTGGATTTGTTTAGTTATTTTTGCCAATCAATTATGTGTGTCAAGAAATTTGGAAGTGTATACACTTTCACTCTACCTAACATTGACATTAGGTAATATATTGCATATTAAATCAAATATATGAAGTATTCACATCTATTGAATTTGAAATAGTGTATGAGTTTTTAAGAGACATATTTAAATATCTTGTCACAGGGCTTTTTCTTTTTTTTTTTTTTTTGGCCAGTCTTGGGCCTTGGACTCATGGCCTGAGCACTGTCCCTGGCTTCCTTTTGCTCAAGGCTAGCACTGCCACTTGGGCCACAGCGCGACTTCTGGCTGTTTTCTGTATATGTGGTGCTAGGGAATTGAACCCAAGGCCTCATGTATATGAGGCAAGCTCTCTTGCCACTAGGCCATATCCCCAGCCCAGGGCTTTTTCTTATAAATGATGCAAAAGTAAATTTGTATTATTTTTTATCAATAAAGTAATTATGACTGAGCATTGGTGGCTCACAGTAATCCGAACTACTCAGAAGGCTGATCTCTGAGGATCATGGATTGAAGCCAACCTGGACAAGCACATCTTTGAGATTTTTATTTCCAGTTACCAACAAAACAGCCAGATGTGGAGTTATGGGTCAAGTGGTAGAATGCTAACATGGAGCAGAATGGCTCAGGATTTAGACCTTGAGTTTAAGGCCCAGGACATATGGATGCAAACACACACACACACACACACACACACACACACACACACACACAGACACAAATACACACAGTGGAGTTATACTTCAGTTGTGTAACTTATGTATAATTTGTTAATATATTTATTTATATTATTCACTCAGTAATTTGTTATTCATATAATCTAATTCACATTTCACACTCACTAATTTGTTATTTGTGTAGTTGATTAATGCATTCAATTTGTATTTGTATGCAAAATATATTTTGTTTGAGATTTGAGAAGCTTTGTCTACAGTATCCTGGCCCCCAAGACTTGCACCCACAACAAGAAAGTCACCAGCACTCAGTTGATAGGGCTAGCAGTCTTTATTTAGCTGTGCACAGTGTCTGCTCTCCACCATCGGATTAATAAAGAACAGCAATGAACCACTGCAGGGCTGAATTTTTAAAGGTAGAAGCTATGCATTCTACAGCAAGTAGTCATGTAGCACAGACACAAGGGGTATTGACACAAGTCACAAACAGGTTAGTAAGCCATTTACAAAATTTCGTGGTCAGAATGACCTAATATTAAATTTATTTTAAATTGTTACTATGTTCCCCTAATACCAGTAAGCAAGCATGAGTGGGTTAACACAATCCAGTACTTAATCATAAGTGGAACAACCTGACAGTCTCTATGGCATTTCTGTAACTATTACTATGGTTATTTCTATAATCTATTACTATGATCATTTTTACAATCCATTACTATGGTTGCTACCTAGACACAGAGAGGAACAAGGGCTACATATATTTTAAATGTCAAACTATGAGGAGCTAGTCTCATGGGTGAGGGTGCAGCACTCTATCGTGGAGTCACCAAAATGGAGTTATAGAAGCTAAGAGTAAATTCTAAGATAGTGAATTTTTACAACCCCTATTGTTTCTAGGAGCTGGGGGGGGGGGTCACTCATCTCTGTTTTTCACTGTCTTCAAAAGGTTTTTTTGAAAATAAATAGTATGTTTATATTAGGAGGATATTATTCAAGGGAAATTTTAATTATGAGTGTTTGAGAAGTATGGTCGCAACAGGATTAAGACTTTGTCCTGGGCTGGGAATATGGCCTAGTGGCATATACATGAAGCCCTGGGTTCAATTCCTCAGCACCACATATATAGAAAAGGCCAGAGGTGGCTCAAGTGGTAGAGTGCTATCCTTGAGCAAAAAGAAGCCAGGGACAGTGCTCAGGCCCTGAGTCCAAGCCCCAGGACTGGCAAAATAAATAAGTAAATAAATAAATAAATAAGACTTTGTCCTTTTTATGTAAGCTTTTTCTAGCGTTTGTGGTTGTTTGGTTTTCAGATATGATTTTTTTTTTTTTTTTTTTTTTTTTTTGTCAAAACTGACTTCAAATGACAGCCCTCTCCCTAGGCCTCCAGTTTGCTAATATGTGAGACATATCTCATTGTGTTTGAATTTTTGTATTGATATGAGTTTTCAGTACTTTTTCCAACATTGATCTTGAACTACATTATTTTTCTGTTCTGTATCTCCCAAGTAGGTAGAATTATCTTCATGATTCACCATATCTAGTCTCAAATATGAAGTTAGACTATATATTATATATGCCATTTTATGGTCATATTTCCTCTATTCTAAAACCAAGATTAGGTGAACCAGTAAAACTAAAATACATGTGTAAAGTAAACAAAAATATTTTAACATATAACCATATGGTCTTATGCTAAAGTCAGGATAATACTATACTCCATTAAATTTCAAGAATTTTGAATAGCATTATTATCACATGTAAACAGGAAACATGGACTGATTTAATACATACAAAGTAACCTTCCAAATATTTGAAGACAAATGATGGTTTTCATACATGAAAACTAATGGAGTCTTAGTAATATGGCAAATGCTAAAACAGGTTGTCTTTTGGAAGCCTTATTCTGTCAAAGAAGAGATACTTGGTTTAAAAGCATTAACTGATTTTGTTCATGGCTTTATCACTCTAAAGCTAGTAAAATTAATGGTCATTTCTCTAGATAGAATTTTGGATCTATGTTTTTCCTTTTCCAACAATCACGGTGTTAAAAAGAGAGAAGGTGTTGACTGAATCTGAGTCACAGTGGTGTATCCTTGTATCTGTGCCAGTCTTACCTGTTGTACTTTTTATTGTTCATTTACCAAAAAATTTGTGCACAGGACACATTCCTAGGAAAGAAGTCAAGTTGGTAAATATTTTTCTCAGGTTAAATGAAGATGTTTCCAATATCCTGGAAATGTTGTAAAAAAAAAAAAAATACATGCAAGCACCATGAGCCTCTAATGATATAGTATCTTTTCTATATTACCAAACTTTGATCTCTTTTCCTCTAATTTGGGTCTTAAATGAGAGACAACCTAAACACTGTTCATGCTAATCTAACCCATATGAAATTTCAATACAAAAAAAAAAAAGAAAGTTAAGGCTAAGAAAAGAAAGGCTCTAGGAAATTCTAAAGAAATAAATTTTCTCCTTGTCAGCAGCATATCTAGCATATCCCAAAATGGGATGTTCTAAGATATTTAATGTATAAGATGAAAATTTGCCTTGACATATTTATTTTCTCTACTTTTTTTTAAGTACCGGCTAAATTATTTGGATTTCACATCCTATACAACTCAAAGTCCTTTTTCATTCAGTCTTTAAATGATGATGTGCCAATAAGTTATATGTAATACTCATTATGAATATATTGACCATTTTCAAATGTGAAGACAAAAATGAAAAAAACAGCATTCCCAAGAAATATTTATGATGCAAAACAGTATATCTTGTGAGAAAAGAATTTGTACCATAAATGAGGAAAAAAGAAAAATACTGAAAATAGTTTGATATGAAAACAGAATAATAGACTGTTCTCTGAAACTAAATTAATATCAATAAAATCTTCTGAGATATTACTGTGGCATCCATTATACAAAGCAACAGATAATACTGTTACACAAGAACTTGATATGGGAGACACAAAGAAGCCACATTTTGAGAAGTCAAATTAGGACTCTTGAACATGGTTGTGCTTGTAACTTTGGTACAGCTTTGTTTGTGATCCTTTGGGTAAATGACCAGAAGTGGTGTTTCTGGGTCTTATGGGAGCTCTATGTTTAGCTTTTTTGGAAGCTCCATAATGCTTTCAAGAGTGGTTGAACAAGTTTACACTCCCATCAACAATGTAGTATTGTTCCCTTTTGGTCACATCCCAGCCAGCATCTGCTGTTATTAATTTTCTTGATAGTGACCATTCTTACTGGAGTGAGGTAGAATCTCAATGTTGTTTTCCTTTACATTTCTTTTATGGTGAGAGATGTTGAGCACTTCTTCATGTGTCTCTTAACCATTCTCATTTCCTCTTCAGAGAATTCCCTCTTTAAGTCTATAGCCCATTTATTAATGAGGCAGTGGTTTCTTTGAAGATTTGTTTTGAGGGAACTAATTTTTTTGAGTTCTAACAGAGCTAAAACGTGGAACCAACCCAGATGCCACTCAGTAGATTTCTGGATCTAGAAAATGTGGTAGACATGCACAGTGGAATTCTATGATTCTATCAGAAAGAATGATGTTGCTCCATCCATAAAGAAATGGAAAGACATTGAAAAAATCATTCTAAGTGAAGTGAACCAGACTAAAAGAAACAGACTCTATGGTTTCCCTCACTGGTAATAGTTTGTATATATCTAGGATAGTCCTAGGAGGAGGATCACAATAGCACAATGACTATGTACATATGATTGTATAAAATGATGCTAATGGAAGTGAACTACAAGATATGGAAACAAGTGGTTTTTTATCGTTGCTATTTTTAATGTATTATGTGAAATAGTTTCTTTTTTTCTTTTGCTTTTATTCCCTATGGTTTAGCCCCTGCTGTCACTGTATTTGATTTTGGTACTCTGGGTATTGTACACATGTTTATCTGAATTAGGGAAGGGAAGGGGAATATCAAAATGGTGAGACAAAGGACAAAGTGAAAACCAATGCAACAGTGACACTTTCAAGACACTATATTGTAAACTGCCTGTGTAGCTGGGTGCGTGGCATTAGGAATGAGGCAATGTGGGAGAAAAATGAGGGGGGAGGTGAAAAGTTTGAAAAGAAATGTCCTCACTACCTTACCTATGTAACTGTAACCCCTCTGTACATCACCTTAACAATAAATTAAATTTAGAAGTCTTTATTACAGAGCCAGAGACTGCAACTGGAATAATGTCCCAAAAACTCACAGCCCAAAAAGTTGTTAGCATGAGGCTTATAAAGCCAACAACCACCTCAAGGCAGATGCTGCATGGTATAGAGATTAGCAAAGAATGTTTACAGAAGCAAAACTCCTCTGAGTTAACTAAGCAGGACAATCAGAGTTCCTTAGAAGGTAGCTAGTGTGGACAATGAGAGGTAGAGATTTACTGGAATAAAACAGTCTTAACCATCAGAAATAAAGGGTAAGGAATTCCTGGAATTTAACAAATTGTGACATATTCACTGTTCTGGGAATGACCTACATCCCATCTACAGTTCTCAGAATTGAATGAATATCCCTGTTACTGATTATGGCATTAAGATGACTATGGGGACAAGATGGTATTGCGTAGGCCTAGTATCCATATTTAAATATCAATGCACATGTAGACATATAAAGTTATAACAATGAATGTAAAGTACAAATGTGTATGTACACATGTGTGAAGATAAAGAAACAAGAATTTTAAATAAAGAAATCAAAGGAAAAAATACAGGATAACACATTGTAAGCTGTTATCTATGTGCTCTTTGTAAAGATTAAAAATCCAAATGACTTGTAACTTAAACTATAAGACTTTACATATAAACTGGGTCACAGAAAATATATGATTTGTAAAGTTTTGCCACGACAAAAATGCCTAATAATATTAAAAATCACTTATTCTATTCTTATCATATTGTGCTTGATCTTGTGATTTCAGAGCTGAACACTGCTTAGTAAGTGTCTGTTATGTGGAACAGAGTAGAATGCCCATTACATTGTTGAAAATTATTCGTGGTAAGGAAACTATAGTTTCCTGATGAAAAATTAGAGAGTGATATTTGTGTTCTTAGTAATATATTTTAACTCTTTCAATTTTACTAGTCTTTGTATTAAAGTACAATCATGTAAATTACATATATTATACTCATTATATATGTATAAAGAACGAGAGGAATATTCCATAAATATAATTAACCAACAATTGGAATGATATTTAATCTTTTTATCACCGAATAATGGGTCTTCATATAGATATAGATAGATATAGATATAGATAAATTGTTAGAAATATGGCCATGGAATTTTTAGATTTAGAAGATTTTCTGAGAAAATCCAGTCATGACCTGAATATAAGATTAGTAAACACTATAATTAAACATTTTAGCCCCATTACAATTCTACAGCAGTTTATGTGGAAAAAAAGTCATTTATGGTAAAGTATTATATAGATGCAAACTAATTTATCACTGGTGACTTTCTTTTCTCTTATTATATAGCAACTTGAAGCAATTCCTTAGAATTTAAAGGGGCATGTCATTGTGTACTGAAGCTTAAGTAATTTATACTGAGAGTTTTCTGTTCTAATTTATTTTGAATTTATCGCAATGTATATACACTTAAGAAGTCAAAGAAGTGGATGAAACTAAGATTAGAATTATGTGATTTACCTAAGTGCATGTATATCCTAAATAGATTTGTATATGTACATACCTACAATCTACCACTAGCCTATGTGCCACAATTTGAATAAAAAATAAAAACTTCATGTTCAGCTACCCCCAAAAAAGATAAGTGAGTTCTGGTCTTATAATATATTTAGGGAAGAGAATAAACATTTTAACATATTGGCAAATTTTTCCAAAGTGGAAATGTTTAAGACTCGCTTATCTTTTAGCTATAATGTCTAGAACCTTTACAGAAACAATTGCTGATTAGTTGATATAAAATATAGACAACAGAAAAAATAAGGAAGACTTCCAGGAAGACTGCGGAGGAGCAGCAGAGCCCTAGCTAAGCTCCCTCCGACATTGCAGTTTTACCACTCCAGAGAAACTTTTACTCCTAGAAAGACAGCCCAAGTAAGTTCTAACAGTACAGGGATTCTGGCAAGGAAGGAAAAATCAACTTTGCTGGCCTGAAAACACAGAGTTGAGCTCCAGGCCACGAACTGCCCCCACACCAGTGCCCTGCACTAATCCCACCTAAAGCACACAATGGCAACCAGGTAGAAATCCTCCAGACAGAGGCAGACAGATGGGGATCGCAGGCTGAAATTGCAGTGAAAGCATGAGTACCCCACAAAAGACACTCTCACTCCAGCCCACAGAGCAGCTTCTGGAAGCTAACCCTTCCCCCACCACCAGAGCAAAGCACCATCATTGACACTGGCATAGGGTAACACCAGACTGGAACTAAAGTGGGCCTGGGGAAAGCAATGACACAGGGGCCCTGTTTGAAAAGGGCAGGAGGGACCAACCAGTGAGAACCAGCTCTGCCCAGGAGAATGACCCCTGCCCTGGCAGAAGGCTCATCCCAGGCCAAGGCTCACACACTCAGGTAAACTCAGTCAGAGGTGCCCCACCCTGCCAGCTGGAATTTCTAAATTAAAAACAAAAGCGGAGAGCAGCTACTGGTGGCACAAAACAACCAGATGAGAGAACAAATAGATCCCGAGACAGATAAGCAGTCCTATCACAGAGGAAGCCCAATTCCCAGTCTGAAATGGAGATGAATTCCATAGCCCACTCTGCCTAGAAGGCCACCCTGCCCAGGATGGAGGAGCCTCCCCCAGGCAAGCAGCTCTCAGCCAGGTAAACCAGGAAAGATGCCCACCTCCCTGCTGAGTCCACAGCCTATTCAGTGCCAGGCACTAAAGGCAGCGGTACAGCAGATGGGAGGAGCTATGGTTCCTAAGACTGTTCACGTGCCCCATCTGCAGAGGACAACCAAGTCCTACCTGCAAGCTGTGCAAACCACAGAGACCCAGAATTTCACTAACAGGGAAGGAGGGTCAGAGCAGATCCACCCCCTGCAAAATGAAAGCACGACAAACCAGCCAAGCAACAAAATAGACTGCAGATCATCACAAGGAAACCAGAGACTGGAGAAAGCCCACCCGAACAAGGAAGACTCCATTTTTGTAAACATTTTTTAAAGTTTTTTTTTCATTTCGGAGATGTTTTTGTTTTTTCATTTTCCATTTTTATTTGTTTTATGACTCTTTTGGTTGTTTGTTTTTCTGTTTGTTTTTTTTTTTTAATAATTTTCTCTGTTTTGTGCATGTGTATTCCAGTATTTTTTCCTTGCTTCTCTCTTCACATTCTCTTTCTTTAAAATTACTTTCCTATGAATAACACCTTCACTCTATTCAGCTAACTCTCCATTCTCTAACATTTTAATCTTGTTCTTTCTTCTAATTATACTCTTCTCCACTTTTCTACAACACTGAAACTAAATCAAAATCATCACCCCCACCATACATTTTATTCTGTTCGTTTCACTACCTCTAACTTACCCTCCTGATTTACTTCCAGGACCTCCAGATTCCATTGACCCCTGGTTATTGGATAAAGGGTATCTCCTCTCAATCCGAGTGAATCAAAGGGGTTCATAGAGAAATCCAGCCAGTCCAAAAAGAACTTAATATAAGAAAAATTGCTCATATGGTTGTAACAGTAAATAAGTAACTACTGAATACAGGGTTCAGGATTGGTTGTTATATCAAAATTGTATTCTTTAGGAACACCAAATCTAATTTTATATACAGGTAAACAAGGTATCTGTATATAATTGTGAACTTCTAAGATTTGCACAACAGTGCATGGTAAGTTCTGCTTTGGGTCTTAAATAGTGCTCACAAGTGCTTGTAGATTGGCATTCCCAATCCAAATGGGCAGAAGAAAAATAAGAAAGTTGACAAACAATTGAGTTTAATCTTCCACTCAACACAAGCAGGAAGGAGAGCAGTCAATCAAAGACATAGAAGAGAACCCTCAAAATGCTCTACAAAGTCTACTGATAAGCATGATAAATGAAAAGTGTGAATCAATACATCAATCCTTCCATAAAGTAATAGATGATTTCATGGCCTTGACAAATATAAAGATAAATGAAGTTCAAGAGACAAATGAAAAGATAGCTACCAAGCTAAAAGATTTGAGAGAAACCACTCAAAACCAAATTAATAAAGTAAAGAAGTCCATGCAGGACCTAAGAGATAAATATAGCAAGGACATGGAAATAATCAGGAAAGACCAGTCAGAAAGAAAAGAAATTCAAAATCAAGTGGCTAGCCTACAATCCAGACAAGATGAAGCAGAGGATCGAATCTCAGGAGCTGAAGATTCCCTAGAATCTATGAAGAAAGATAAAAAATCAATACAAAACCAATACAATCAACAAAACAGATTACTCCAGGAGCTCCAATACTCAATCAGGAAGCCCAATTTAAGGCTAATAGGTATTGAGGAAAACCTAGAGAAAGAAGTTAATGAAATAGGCAACCAATTTAACAGAATATTAGCCAAGAACTTCCCAAACGTCCAGAAGGATAGGCCTATAAAGATACAAGAAGTATTTGGAACACCAAACAGAGCAGACCAGAAGAGGACATCCCACCGACACATTGTGATCAAAAC
Source organism: Perognathus longimembris pacificus (assembly GCF_023159225.1). Lineage (NCBI taxonomy): Eukaryota > Metazoa > Chordata > Mammalia > Rodentia > Heteromyidae > Perognathus > Perognathus longimembris. The sequence continues at coordinate 15,900,205 of NC_063182.1, read as the reverse complement.
AGGATCAATAGAGTCCAAGGAAAGAAACCTTAAAGCTGTTACAGAGAAGAAAATAATCACATATAAAGGAAAATCATTGAAAATTACCCCAGACTTCTCAGCAGTGACCATGAAACCAAGGAGAGCCTGGAATAAGGTATGCCAAACTCTAGATAAAAATAACTACCAACCAAGAATACTGTACTCAGCTAAACTCTCATTCATAGCCAAAGGTCAAATAAAAGTCTTCCACAGCAAGGAAAAACTGAAACAATATATCTCCACCAAACCAGCTTTACAGAAAATCCTCAAGGATGTACTACACAGGGAAAATAATCAAGATCACAATACAGACAAAGAAATAAACCCTAAATAGAAAACCAGAATATTAGATCAAGAATTGGGAAGACACAGCTTTTAACACAGAAAATCCTACAATATATGGAGACTAAACAACATATTGCAGAGCCATCAGTGGGTCATTGCAGAAATTAGAACAGAAATTCAAATGTTTGTGGAATCCAACCAAGATTAAGTACACAAAGTACCAACTCCTTTGGGACACTGCAAAATCAGTACTCAGAGGAAAATTTATATCTCTGAGTGCCTACACCAACAAACTGGAGAAACAGCAACTCAACAACTGAATGAAGCATCTTAATCTTCATGAGAACAACAAGAGAACAACAAGCCAAACCCCAAGTCAATAGATGGAAGCAAATAATTAAAATAAAATCAGAATTAAATGAATTAGAGACAAAAAATTGAAAGAATCAACAAAACAAAGAATTGGTTCTTTGAAAAAATCAACAAGATAGACAGACTCCTAGCAAACTTGACAAAAAATGATGCCAGCACACCCAAATAAACAAGATCAGAGATGAAACAGGTAGCATCACCACAGAAACAACCAAAATTCAGAACACAATAAGGGAACTATTCTGCCAAACTTTATGCTAACAAATTCGAGACCTTATAGAAATGGATTATTTCCTAGAAAAAAAAATTGATATCCCCAGAGTCAACCATGAAGATTTAAACCTTATAAACAGGCCCATATCCAGCATTGAAATAGAAATGGCAATAAGTGATCTCCCATCCAAGAAAAGCCCAGGTCCAGACAGATTCACAGCAGAATTCTACAAGGCCTTCAAAACCAAACTCACACCAATATTTTCAAACTCTTCAATGAAATTGAAAGAGAAACTTCACTACCAGACACATATATGAATCCAGTATAACCCTCATCCCAAAACCAGGCAGGGACTCATCACAGAAAGAGAACTATAGACTGATTTCCCTGAGGAACATAGATGCAAAACTTCTCAACAAAATTCTGACCAATCGATTTCAACAGGTCATCAAAAAATAATACACCACCATCAAACTGGATTCAGGGATGCAAAGTTGGTTCAATATACACAAGTCAATTAATGTAATCTACCACATTAATCAGAGCAAGCTAAAGAACTACATGGTTTTATCTCTGGACACGGAAAAAGCGTTTGATAAAATCCATCACCCATTTGCGATAAAAGCCCTGGAATAATTGGGATTCCAGGGAACACTCCTGAATATAATAAAGGCAGTTTATGACAAACCAACAGCAAGCATAATTCTAAATGGTGAAAGGCTAAAGCCATTCCCTTTAAAATCAGGAGCAAGACAGAGATGTCTGCTCTCACCCCTTCTCTTCAACATAGTACTAGAATTCCTAGCCAGAGCAATTAGGCAAGAAGAAAATATAAAGGGGATCCAAACAGGAAAAGCTGAAGTTAAACTTTCTCTCTTTGCAGATGACATGATCCTATACCTAAAGAACCCCATAGACTCTACCCTCAAGCTACTAGAGCTGATCCAAAACTTTGGCAAAGTGCAGGGTATAAAATAAACCCTCAAAAATCAATGGCCTTTCTATATGTTAAGGACCGGAACGCCGAGGCTGAAATCAGGAATTACTAGATCCTTATATATCACCCTGCACCAAAATCAATTCCAAATGGAAGAAAGACCTCAAAATTAAAATAGATACCCTGAAAACACTAAAAAAAGGAGTAGGAGAAACACTTGGGCTCCTTGGCACAGGACGGAACTTCCTTAACAAAGATCCAGCAATGCAACCAATCAAAGAAAGGATGGACAAATCGGACTGCATCAAATTGCAGAGCTTCGGCAGGGCAAAGGACATAGTTTGCAAGATGAACAGAAAGCCCACAGACTGGGAAAAGATCTTTACCAGCCTAACAACAGACAAAGGCCTCATATCTAAAATATATGCAGAACTAAAAAAATTACATTCCTCCAAAACAAAACCACAAAGAACCAATAGCCTCCTCAAAAAGTGGGCTAAATATTTTAAAAGAGACTTCTCTGATGAGGAAATGAGAATATCCAAGAGACATATGAAAAAGTGCTCTACATCACTGGCCATAAAAGAAATGCAAATCAAAACAACATTGAGATTCCATCTCACCCCAATAAGAATGTCCTATATCAAGAAAACTAATAATAACAAATGTTGGAGGGGATGTGGCCAAAAGGGAACCCTACTTCACTGTTGGTGGGAATGCAAACTGGTTCAGCCACTCTGGCAAGCAGTATGGAGATTCCTCAGAATGCTAAACATAGAGCTCCCCTGTGACCAGCAGCCCCACTTTTGGGCATCTACCCAAAAGACCACAAACACGAACACACTAAAGCCACCAACACAACAATGTTCATCGCAACACAATTTGTCATAGCTAAAATATGGAACCAGATGCCCCTAAGTAAAGGCATGGATCAGGAAAATGTGGTACATATACACAATGGGATTTTATGCCTCTATAAGAAAGAATGACTTTGGCCCATTAGTAAAGAAATGGAAGGACTTGGAAAAAATTATACTAAGTGAAGTGAGCCAGACCCAAAAATCATGGACTCTATGGTCTCCCTCATAGGGAATTATTAGCACAGGTTTAGGCTAGTCAAAGCAGAGGATCACAAAAGCCCAATAGCTATGCCCTTATGAACATATAGATGATGCTGAGTGAAATGAACTCCATGTTATGGAAACGATTGTTATATCACTGTTGTAAGTACTTTTAACATGCCCTGTGAAACCGTAGCTTCTATTATTGATGATACTCTTGTATCCCCTTCCTATGTTTTTACATGCACTACCACTGTATCTTATCTGTGTACATTGGAAACCGTGTATACTGGTATTAGAACTAGGAAAGAGAAAGGGAATGCCAAAATCGAGTGACACCGCATAAAAAGACAAATGACTACAAAAGCAATACTTGCAAAACTATTTGGTGTAAACCAACTTAACAACTCTGGAGGGAGAGAGAAAGGGGGAGGGTGAAGAGAGGAATATGGGAGAACGTAACAAACAGTACAAGAAATGTATCCAATGACTAACGTATGAAACTGTAACCTGTCTGTACATCAGTTTGACAATAAAAATTAAAAAAATAAGAATTAGGAGAAAAAATGGTAATATTCAACTTACTGCATAAATCTCTCTTAATATAGTTAAATCATATTTTGTTTCATTAACACTTAGAGAACACAATATGGCAATTCACAATATCACTTTAACATTTCATTCCAAAAATGTTTGCGAATAAAATTTTAACTTATTTAATGTGTATATTTTCATCTTAATAACTTTTGCAAATAAAATGACACAGTTGAAAATAAAGATCAAGTTCATAAGTAATCTCTTGCTCGCTGAACCGTGACTACTTATTAGTATAATAAACCACATCCCTATAATCTGTAATAATTTACACATATTGCAATTTAATTTATTCTGGAAATTAATTATTATGGCACATTTTATGTAAGAGAATTTATGTATGATAAGATGATGGAAATCCAAATCTAAAACCTGTTAAGAAACTTTACTAACGTTCAAAGAAATACAAACTAATCAAAAGAGCATAATAAAAACAAATAACTATTCCATATTGTGTACCAAATATCCCCTAAGTTTTAATGACGTTTATAAGACATAATAGTTAGCATAAGAATCAGAAATATTCTTAACTAGGAAATTTTAGTAGCATAATTTAAACAAATAATATTGTCTATTCAAGTGGCAAAAAGATAAAATTTTAGTTTATAGTAGGCACGTGTTTGTTTTGTTCCGTGTATACTTTTAACCTTAATGTTAAGATGAATTAAAGTAAAAGGAAGAGGGAAGAAGAAAAAGAAATATATGGGTAAGTAAAGTAAGAAAGTAAAGAATATTGAGACAAAGGAAGAAGGGAAGGATAGAAGGGGAAAGAGAAATATATGTTTTCTTACATTAGGAGAGAATACAATGCTATCCAGAATATAATTTTCAATATATGTTTTAAACTGTGTTGTTTTCTTAAAAATTTCAAAATTCCTATAAATTAATTCATCTCATCATTGGTGTAATTAAATTACCATTATTATGTGTAATGTATTGAACTATAAATTAAAACTTTCTACACATATCTGTGATTGTTATCCAAGAACTGCCTTGCTTATCTCTATTATATTGTCTACATCTTAGGGAACATATTTAGGCTTGATTTGTTTGTACCTTCCAATGTACAAATGTGACTCATTAGGGTAAAAAGAGCAAAAAAGTGCAATAAACTGTGTAAGTATAATTTTATAACTATTAAGTTTATAGGGATATTATTTTCAACATGGTATATCCAGCTGTGTATTTGAAAGGGACTATAACTCATTCATCAATCAATAGAAAATGGCCTTCAACTGTGATTCTAGGGTAGGTAAATATTAACTGAAGGCCAATTACATGATCATATAAGATAACTGCACTGTTTATAATTTGTCCCATAAAATCATGAAGCTGAGAACTATCTATGTCATGCTTCTTTTTCTTGTTCTGAAAGTCTGAAAAATCTTAAAACGTAAGATGGATGGATGTAAGATGGATGGAATGCATGTGAATCTGATATATAAGTTAATGATAACATTCTAAGAGAGAGTATGAAAGTTTTTCAAAATGAGTTCATTATGGTGTCTTATGTAAGGTACAGGAAACTAAATCAGATTAACTCTCCTAGATATTTCCTAGTTTCAACAAAATTTGATGTTGGCTGTCACATATAGACATACCAGACACTTGTTCCTATTCAGATAATTTATGGCTGCTGTATTCTCCTAGTTATAGAGAATATTTTTATTAAAATATTGATCACCATCTCTCTTCTAAGTAGTTGGAAAATCTGAGATTTCAATTCAGCAATTCATATTATGACTACAATGAAGCACAGAATCTTGAAGAAGCCTGTCCTTTTACATTGTTGTTTGCATGCCTGTTTCAGGATTGAGCTCAGCGTTTCCTCAGCTTTTCATGGCCACATGTCTTGTACTCTACTACTTGAGCCCTGCCTCCATTTGAGACATTTCGCTAGCTATTTGGAAATGAGAGTGTTTGATTTGCCTCTCCCAGATGGCTCTAAATCATGATTCTCAGAACTCAAACTCCTGTGTAGCTATGATTATGGGCATGAGTGACTGGTGTCCAGTAAAGCACACACTTTTTAAACAATAAATATAATTTCTATAAGTGATTATCATCTAATAAGAATTGAGGCTATTTTTTTTTTCCAGTCCTGGGCCTTGGACTCAGGCCTGAGCACTGTCCCTGGTTTCTCTTTGCTCAAGGCTAGCATTCTGCCACTTCAGCCACAGCGCCACTTCTGGCCGTTTTCTATATATGTGGTGCTGGGGAATCGAACCCAGGGCTTCATTGAAGTATACAAGTCACACACTCTTGCCACTAGGCCATATTCCCAGCCCGAATTGAGGCTATTTTAATGGATAAATAAAGTATCTGTCAAGATTAAATGTTCTTTCTATATGTCCATTGAGTAAAAGAATAAAATAGGCATGATTTGAAGCATATATTTATTCACAAGCAGATAAATTTCCCCAAGCCTAATCTAATAGTATTTTGAAGTCCTTAGCTTAGAGAAAGTCTCAAAGATAAATATGAGATATTTACAATAGCTTAGAGTTTAATCAAGTAATAAAAACTAGAAAGCCAATGGGCCAGAGTTTATGCACAAACCTGCGAAACATTGTATTTCTGTGTCTGCATTTTTGATCTTCCTCCTCTGATGAAAACTCTCTGGGTAGCATTGCACCTAACTTTTACAAGTGTCCTAATTTACCTTTACCTAGGGCCTTATTTCTTTAAGACCAAGGCTAACAAAAACGTTCAAAGTTTCTAAGAGTAATTATTACAAAAATCTGAGAGAGAAAAAAAAAAGCATTCAATATGTTGAATAATGATCCTGCTCATTGTGCCTATTGCTTGATGTATGGTATTTAAAGAGATCTGCTCTAGCAAGAACTGTGTTACTTAACATTAAACACACACGGGCAGAAATGAGAGAACGTGAAGAAATGTTAGTATGTTGATAAATAACTGTAACAAAGGAAAAATGTTGTTTGTAATGATATCTTAGAATATTAGTGCCAGGAAGAAATGGAGTCCAAGATAGTAAAATAACTTCCCAAATGTGACCGTACCCCAGCCCAGAGGTTATTCACAAATGTATGTTACAAAAGTGGGATAAATTGTGGTTTTAGATTGAATGATGTTTAAAAATCAGGCAATATTATGAATGCATCACCTTAGGTTAGCCAGGTGGACCCCATACAAGTTTTTTAAGTCTGTAAAGTAAAAGGGGCAAGTAGGAGGAAAAACTAGAAAGTGAATGAGAGAGAGAGAGAGAATGAATGGGAATGGAAAAAGAAAAAAACTGGCATAGAATTGTTTTCAGTTAAAGTTGTCTTGCATCAATAAACTGAACCCAATAAAAATGAAATATTTTATCAGAATGATTACTTCTAGTCATCTGTCTGTCTGTCTGTCTCTCTCTCTCTTTCCCTCTCTATCATCTATCTATCTTTATTGTAAAGAAGACACAGAGGGATAACATTTACTTAAGTTTGGTAATCAGTACATTTTTTTTGAACACTGTTATGTCTTCCCTCCTTTTCTCCCAGTTTTCCCATTCTGACTCCTCCCATCACAAATTGTATAGTTGGTTTTCAACATAGTGTCTAGTGAGTAACACTGTTGAATTAATTCACCCTTTGTCCCTCCATTTATGTGTTTCACTTTACTCTCCCCAAAACACAAATTTACATACAAGAAAAAAAGATACAGAAATCAAAAACATCAACAAAGAAAAAAAAATGAGCATAAAGAAAATTAAAAAAAGAAATGATTTTTCTCATTTCTGGAGTTCATTTAAACATTATTTAATACAATCATATGTACCTAGCTATTGAGATTTTGAGATCCTCTACTAAGAATATCCTCCTTTGATCTCACTATGTGAATGTTAAGAGTCCTGTTTAATTTATCATATGCAAGTGTAATTTTTTTGTCTTTTACCATTGATTGTATTTACGTGTAGATTTATAGGCACATTCTAATTGCTACAAATGAGGAAAACCATGCAATTTATGTTTCTTTGAGTCTGGCTAACTTTGCTTAGTATATTTTTTCAAGACGAAGGTCATTTTACTGCATAATTCTTTGCAATCACCCATATTTAAGAATACCACAGGGGCTGGGGATATGGCCTAGTGACAAGAGAGCTTGCCTCATATACATGAGGCCCTGGGTTCGATTCCCCAGCACCACATATACAGAAAACGGCCAGAAGTGGTGCTGTGGCTCAAGTGGCAGGGTGCTAGCCTTGAGCAAAAGGAAGCCAGGGACAGTGCTCAGGCCCTGAGTCCAAGGCCCAGGACTGGCCAAAAAAAAAACAAAAAACAAAAAACAAAACAAAACAAAAAAAAGAATACCACAGCACGGCCACAACCTCCAGTCCCTTGGGAAGGTTTGTACCTCTTGCTGTTCCTCAATAAACAGTCCTTGTCTGTTTAAAAAAGGAAAGGAATACCACAGCAATAGATTGTTGGTATTTAATACACATTTTTAAAAGTAATTTGGCTTTCAATATTAAATTAAATTATTTTTGCTTCTCCAAACAGTGTGTGTTTACTTTAATTATTTTTCCTAAAAGAGGTATATAGGGTCTTCAAAGGAGAGGCAAATAAAATATCTCTAGACTACAAACAAAAAGTATACATTGGGAGTAAACTTACAAAATAGTGTTTATAAATGAGAGTTTTTCTTAGAAAATTAGTTTTCTACAGAATACTTGTTTGAATATGTGAATAGATTTGACTAGCCATTTAATTTATTTACAATTCAGTTGAGTGATAAAGTTGTCTTTTGATCCCATGCTTGATTCAGAGTACTTTTCTAAAATATTTACATTATAAAAGTTAGATAACTGTAGAAGAGGTATTTTAAAATGAAGTTCAAGGTTGTTACCTGTTAAAGTATGTTTTCAGAAGGAAAATTAACCCATATAAATTTAGAGAACTACTTTTTGGTTGTTTTTTTTTTTTTTTTTTTTTTTTTTTGCAAAGCTTCAGGAAAGCTAGAAAGGCTAAGGACTTCCCATAATGCCTCCAGCAAGCTGTATCCCTCTCCATTCCTTCATTAGAGCCTACTCAGACATATTTTCAGACCTTGCATCTTCAGAAAAATGGTATAAAATGTGTATGTGGTTTTCCAATACTAAATTTATAGCAATTGGTTGAAGTGGCATTTGGAAATGGTTCCCTAGTGAAAGAAGACTAGAAATCATGTAATGATGTCCATAGTGCTCTGACTTCAAAGAGCAAGGCCAGATGTCATATTGACCACTGATTCTCTAGACTTCATGACTTTCTATCAATATTTGAGTAGAACACATCTCAGTAAAAACATTTACAAGCCTATTGTGCAAGTGGAGAAAGTAGAGCTAAAACTGGCTAACCTTGTCAAACATCCTTACCTTTAGAATTCATCAGCTGTTTAGAGGGTCAGTTAATCAGCTGAAAGCATGAACTGATACTGACATAAAGGCAATGGAGAGATGCTCATTGTGTAAAGATCCAATACAGGCTGAAGGATTTGGGAACATTCAATAAGATTTCAGTTGTTAACTGTGTGTATGTCATGTCATGAAGAAATAAAATCCAGGGGGAAAAAGTAGAATTTTAAACATTAAAAAAAAGGATTAACTAAAGATATTTATTGAAAAGAGGCCAGAGTATGTGACAGAATTAGTGCTATAGGTTTTCAAAGGGTGGTGATATTATTGCAGGCCTATCACATTAAGGCAAGATTCATGGGCTGAAAATGGTCCTGAGAGGAGCATTGCAATGTAATTGGATTTATATTGATGACAGCCAAAGGAAGGAAAGAACCTTGCTATAAGTTTTGATTTCCTATAAGTAGACCATAAGATAGGATTTAAGGGAAATGAGTTTAGATGTGAGGTGTTAGAAGAAAGAAGAATAGAGAGAGTACTGGAGAATTTTTTTTTAGAAAAGATGCTTGGGTCAGTAGATTACAGATAATGATAATAGGATTTTAATCTGACTACAGAATTCTGAAAAAATACTTTGAGCAAGCCTAAAACGTTTCCTTATTCTAGGACAGAGGAAACTATAGTGTTAAATCAGAATTCTAATTCTTTAACTTCTCTAGAACTGCTTTAGAATGTATTGGTACTAACTCTGTATCATTTGACATGAACTGTTTGTAGGCAAAGCAAAATTTAAAACCAGATTTTAAAATCTGTAAGAATATTTTATGTTGACACTGAGGAGCCACTGGACAGAATGGATATAGAAGCTCAAATAAATGTGGGCAGATATGATATCTTTAGCTTAAGTCTTTATTGCCATTGGTTCTTTAAAATAGTGGGTATCACTGCTTCTTAAAAGAAAAAAAAATACCTTAAATAGAAGAGTTAGTGGGGTAGGTGTTAGTCCTCATTGCTATAGTCTTCAAGCATTTAATATTCATTTCCCCAATCTACCACTCACCCTGAACTCTATTTTCCCAGTATCATGTCTACAGAGATCAATATCTTCAGAGATGGTGATCTTTCAGCTCCTATATTTTTATGAAACTATTGATTTTTGGTAATTAATACTAGACAGGAAACATTAGAACTACAGTTCTGTCCAGGAAAATACTTGTCTTCATTGGCTGCAATTGGCTGTATTCTTTTCAAGTCTAAGAGCTTACATATAGGGTTTTCTGTCTGCTAAATGTATTCTTAACAATTAAAAAAAAATCACAATTGATCTCCTTGTGTATTATTCTAGCATGAGTCATGCCAAAATGCTAGTCAATTTTTCTTACATTAAAGAAATAACTCAGGCAAGCTAGTTTATAAAGAAAAGAGGTTTATTTTGGTTTATGGTATTAGCAGTAAGTTCCAAGAAGCTTATTTGATGATGATAGAGATGGATGCCAAAAGTAGGATGAACATCATTGACTAGATACCAAAAGTACACCTGCTAATATTTGTTCTCTTCCTTCCTCTTCTTCTTCCTAAGATTGAATCACAAGGTCTCCATATAACTAGTGCTCCTCACTTCTTAAAGATCCAGATCTACAGATGTGAGACAGAATAAATGTCCACCCTTTCAATACCTCAACATGGGGATTGCATTTCAATTTTTGAAGCCTTAAGGAAAATTTAAATTCTATCCGAAGTACAACAGGATCTATGGCAGTATTTTAAGTTGTTAAGTTTCATTATCTTTTGTTGGATGTGTACTAGTACGGGGATTGGACTCTGGGATGTATGCTCTTGCTGGGAATTTTGTCCATCCAGAATATTTTCTGGTTAGTTGGAAACAGATTTTAGTGGATGCTTCAGTTTTGTTGGCTTTAAACTTCAGTTATCAGATCCTTGTCTCTTCGGGAGCTAGGATTTCAGGAAAGACCTTGGTGCCTTCTATCACTTCACAACATTGATATGCTAATGAAATAAAACTAGAAGATTTAACATAGCATCAGATTTAAATGTTGAATGCCACTGACAGCCAGTGTTAACGGGAATGGTTGAGAGAAGAATCGGATGTTTGCTGACCAAGGACTGTTTGCATAATGTGTTTCTTACATGTCTAAATATCTACAATTAATCAAATGGAGTCCCATTTTTTAAAAACAAGCTCATATTAAAACATCCTTGTGCTGATTTCTGATATATAGTTCTTTGTGAACTCTACAGTAAGATATTTGCCTAAAACGGTTCCAAAAATCAATATCAATATTAAGTGAATGAGAATTATTGGTAAATACATTTCAAGTATGCCATAAAATAGATAATCGTTTAAACTCAAAAAGTAATTTATGTTTAATACTATTAAAAATAAGACAAGGCACAGTTAAAGCAAGTGTGCTATAAACAGTTTTTAAGAAAATTTTATATTTTAACATCATACAATGAACACTAGGCTTTTTAAGACACAGAAAATGAAAAAATATTTAATCAGCTCTTAAAGTTCTATTCAATTAAAAGTAAGTTCATATAATTTAGAAAATATTCCAGTTTATTTTGAAATTGCCTTATGTAGCAGAGATTTACTGTTCAAAGGAAGGTTGTAGTTTATCATATAGGTATTTTCTTCTCTTACCTTTGGAATTCATAGCAGGGATGAAGTTACAGATGCCTCCTAAATATGAACTTTGTACCTATAGAAATTTTGCTGTGCAAATGAGTTTGTAGATGTATGACCCAAAATTCTTTTCAATACCAAATACAAGTTTAGGATAAATAGTAGCTGAGGCCATTGTGTGCACAAGTTTCTGATTATTTAAAGCAGAGTTTCATTGCCTTGTGGAAATTCTTGACATACAGTATTCAGAAGGAGATACTACGCTCATCCATCTTCATACATGCAACTCACTGAGGCAGTAAGCTGAGGGTATTGACGATTTTTATTGGTGATACTAAAATATACTCATATTGTCTATGAAACAAGTTCTCCCCTGATTATATATTTTGTATGTGTATCTTTCTGACTAAGGATACACACTGTCTTAGTAATTTAAATGCAAAGTTAGAGCTTTGAAAATTTATCGATAAAGAACAGAAATGTAAAAAAGTGTCAGTGATGGAAGAAAAACTGTCTTCCAATTATAATAATTATTAGATGCTTCTATTCCTAACACCACATTTTTGGTTAGAGGGCCATAATAGAATCCAGATATTAATGATTTTGACAAGATCAAAAGAGTATGTCTTCTCAAAAACTGTAGAGGTTTCATTCTCTAGGCTCAGTGACAAGTCTTATGCAGATTTTTGAAGAAATTAAGGTAGATTTAAGGAATAGGAAATAACATCCATGCTAGTGAATTGAAAGAATTAGCATCATGAAAATGACAATGCCATGTAAAGCTATTTATAAATTTAATGCAATAACCATCAAAATTCTGACAACATTTTTCAATGATATAAGGAAAGCAATCCCAAAGTTCATATGGAATTAAAAACACACAAATAGCAAAAGCAGTCCTGGCCAGGAAGAACATTGTTGGAGGAATATAAATACCAAACTACAAAACTCTTTTGTGAAGACATAATGATAAAAACAAAAACAAAACAACAATAACAAAACAAACAAATAAACAAAAAAACAGCTTGGTACTGACAAAAGAATAGGCCTGAGGATGAATGAAATAGAATTGAAGACCCAGAAATGAACCCACAGACCTACAGCCACCTCATATTTGGTAAGAGAGCCAAAAGCACTGGTTGGAAGAAAAAGAACCTCTTCAACAATAGGGGCTGGCAAAATGTGCTATGCACATGCAGATGACTGAAGCTAAATTCCCTGCACCAGAATCACTTCAAAATGTATCAGTGTAATGTTAGATACCAGGAAGTGGGAGGGTAATCACTAGGGATCTTAAGCATGGGTGGAAAGTTCCTAAATAAAGATCCAGAATCACAAGAACAAAAAGAAATCTTGGATAAATGGGATGCCATCAAATGAAGAGTTTCTGCATTACAAAGCACATAACTAGCAAGATAAATAGAAAGCCCACAGAATGGGGGGATGATTTTCACCAGCTGTGTATGAGAAAAATGCTTATATCTAAAACATACTTTGACCTCAAAATTTAAAAGCCACTGAATAAGTCCTCAAATATACAATAATTCATTTAATAAATGGACTAAAAATTTAAAGAGAGACTTTTCAGAAGAAGAAATAAGAATGGTCAATGGATACATGAAGAAATGTTCAACATCTCTAACCATAAAAGATAGTCTTTCTTGAAATATACTTTAACATTATGTTTAAGATAATCATTTTAACATAAATACTTAAAGATTTGCAGCAATTTAGTTGAAGGTAATTTCTTTGATTATCTTCACCTTGGAAAGATTTCATTCTTACAATTTGTATTGTACAACGACCATCATAAATTCTACTTTCTTCTTCCTTCATGTAAGTATCATTTTTGTGTTTCAGTAAATATTTGGCCAATGGCCAATTTGTTTTCTTTTATTTGACTTATGAGTTACATAAATAACTGTGAAAATGCCAGTGATATACCCAGAGAGAAGTATTTTGGATAACTGACATTACACACACACTCACAAAGAAATGTATCCAAAGTCTAACGTATGAAACTGTAACCTCTCTGTACATCAGTTTGGTAATAAAAATTTGAAAAAAAACACACCAAAAACCAAACACACACACACACACACACACACACACACACACACACACACACACACACAGATTTCTCTGGTAATAAAGGCCTAAAATTCTTGAACATTCCTCAAGATACTAAAATCTGATTAATTCATAAGTTACAAGTAGTTGAGTATCACCTAAGTTTACTGTACTAAATCTGCTGCCATTCAAGCATGGGTGAAGACTATAAAGAAAATATTTTTAATATATAGTATGTGTGAAATACAGTATATGTTAAATAATGGACCTTTAGCTTCCATCACAAACTATTATTATTCAAGTTTCATGTATTTCTAGTTTGTATTTATGAGTATATGATATGTCAATTTTAATTTACCAATAGACAATTTTGTGAGTAAATTTAACAATTATGGATTTATCTAGACAAATCAATTTCATTTATCTCCTCTAAACTAAGATATTCTTGATATAGAAATTAAACTTGAAATAATTTATCTCTCCTTCTTATAGGACCTAATATAATAGAACGTGTAAAACAGTAAAAACAAAAGATATTGCATGTATTAAATAAGGCACTATTACTGAAGTAGTTTCATGCTCTATTCTGTTCTGTTTTATTCTCTTCCATTCTATATGCATACATGTTCTGTCTTCTCCATCAAAATGCTGATTAGGAATGTAATCCTTTGATATGAGAAACATCTATTAAGATATAAAAAAAAAACATCATTAATGTATAACCTCAATTTGTTCATTTGGATGATCCACTGGACATGAGCCATCTAGAATGGGCCAAAAAAATAAAATAAGTTAAAAAAGAAAGAAAAAGCAACTTTATCCTTGAACTGAGTCACATGACCAAATTGTATAATCTGTTACTCTTTATATAGATTCTGTGAACTATTTTCCCTGAAGATTGTTTCTTCCTATCATCTACAGTAACTGTCAAGATAAATCAGAAATTCCAGAGCAGATGACATCTAAATATAATGCGATCTATATTTACACTAGTCTTTTCAGTTGATCATACTATAAAGTTCTTCAATCACAAATAAAGATCTTATACATGGGAAAATGCAGAATTCTGTGAAAATAATTTCACCTTCTCTTAGATATTAATCAATTTGCTTCAGATCATCCTTTTTTTCCCAGTCTTATATGATAAAGGTGTATTGCTGTGTCCCAGAAACAAGATTTGTGGTTGTGGGATAGCTTTTCAATAATGGTTTAACTTTAAATAAAATATGCCTACATTAAATCAGGTATTTAAAATTTAAATATATAAATTGATTTAAAACTATCAGTATTTCTCTGTACAACATTTAACACAGTGGCCAAAGGTGACCTTTTTAAATGCTAGGAAATGTAATATTCTATTCATAGAAATTTGACTTAATTGAATTTGGTAGGGAACATATCCTTAGATTCAGCTAATAGAAATGCTTCTGCTATTAATAACCTACAAAATTAGATTATTAATGATTCTATGTCTTAATCCTTAAAAGGAGGTAAAATTACCTGCCTCATTAGACTACTTGGTCCAGAAGGTTATTTAATTTTTGTGTTTGTATGGTAGGAGAATTTTAGGGGCTAACCTAATGTCATTAGTAAATAATTGATAAGATGAGTAGAAATACTATGATACATTTTAACATTTTTAAATTTTTTATTTTCTTTAAGACATTGTACATTGGTCTTCTGCATTGTTCTTTTTACCAAATCCATTTTACATAAATTCACTTTTCAAACTCTCAGAAATTTATTTCTACAGTGATTTACCAATCAATTAATAGAAAAAGTGAGATTATTTCTAGTGTGGGATCTATGTGCTTATGGAATTTTAAGGTCCGTGGCTTGCTACATTAGAGGGAAAGGCAAAAAACAATAGATAATGGCCATAAGAGCGAAGACAGAACTCAGTTGGCACATTTACATGTAGTGAGCATTATTTTTTATGCTAATGTGCAATTTTTATTATCTTTATATACTTTATTTTTTGCCAGTCCTGGGGCTTGGACTCAGGGCCTGAGCACTGTCCCTGGCTTCTTTTTGCTCAAGGCTAGCACTCTGCCACTTGAGCCACAGTGCCACTTCTGGCCGTTTTCTGTATATGCGGTGCTGGGGAATTGAACCCAGGGCTTCATGTATAAGAGGGAAGCAGTCTGGTCACAGGCCATATCACCAGCCCTTATCTTTATATACTTGTAACAAAAGTGTTACCTTTCTAAAGCAACCATTGGGTTGGTTATCTGACAACAACAATACATAATCATAAAACTGTGCAATCTCATCACATATAGGAACCAATTGTGGCAAATAATGAAATATCTTGCTGTAATTACAGTAAGTGGCATTGAGGGTTTTGCACAACCATTCTACCAATCCTTATTTCCCAGCAGTAATACAGATGATCATCTATGTATTCCTAATGTTTAGGAACGGGGAAGAATACATTTTTTTAAAAATAACTTTAGGTTTGGCAATGCAGTATATCTTCATTTAATCAAGAAATCAACACATCATCTTGCCTTTGTTTTTACTTATTTTGTTGCAGCTTTTGGGGTAGAACCCATAGAAAGCAAGGTTACAGTTACCTGGTGCAAAAAATCTCGGACATCGCAAAGTACAAACTGAAAATTTTGGGAAAGTACAGTAAGGAGAAATATCATAAGGAGGATAAAAACTTAGAAGGAACATCTCCAAGAAAACCCAAGTGTTACTCAAGAAGCCAGGAAAGAAGAACCTATGATGACACCACTGCCTTCCTTTAAGCAGGAAGTGAAGACAAATCGGTGATAAGAGAGGAGCTGCTGGAATTCATTCAGCTTTCTGTTTGTAGAGTCCGTGAATTCCTCTCTTAATCTTTAGTTAGCCTCATCATGCTCACGAATAGCCATATGCAGGCCTTCAATCTTTGATATTTCAATGAGTGACTTTATTTAGGAGACTTTATTGTTGTTATTAGAGTTGAAATTACTGCTGCGAAGATATTGAGTGAGATGAACTTTCTTCATATTTCCAATTGCCTGAATATTCACCCTTGACTACCATTCAGCCAATATTCCTACTGATTATATAGTTGCGAAAATTCCTGGTAAACTATAGCATGATTTCTGTTCCCTTCTTTGCTATGAAAGATTGGTCTTGTTTCTGAATTTCTCCCAAATTTGCTTCTCTCAAACTCAGATTACTCTCTTTTAAATTCCTTGGTAAGACAGTAGTGTAATCTTTGTGGTAGTAGTAATGTTAATGTGTGTATGTGTACATGTGTATGTGTATGTGAACATACACTCCAACTCACTTAGGTGAGTATGTTTCTATTGCCTGTAATCAACAGGCCCGCACCAAGTAGTCCTGGCTTCTCTGAGGCAGGGTATAAAGATTACTGTTGCAAGCTAATTAAAACTCCATCACAAACAAACAAAAGCAAACAGCACAAGTGGTGTGGCTCAAGTACGTGTCCAAATTGGATCCCAAGTGCCATCAAAACTAAGTAAGAGATGTTTAGCATACTCATAAGCATTTAATCATGACTTATTTTTCCTCAAAATATCTAGAAACCACAGCAATAAATGACCAATTGAAATAATTTTCCTATATTTTCAGAGAAAAAAATTAAGATATTAAAACAGTGATTATATCTTGTTTTCTACTCAGAAATAATTTCCATGCATGGTGCTGTTTTTAATTAATATTCATGTGAGCTCTACTTACAAAATATTGCACTGAGTGTACTAAGGTAATATGTAATACTATCATCCTAAGTTCAGCATCATTTCTACTATTCTAAATGGTGTAGTGGACAGTCACATATCACTTTTATTTAGGAGATTACAAATGGCATTAAGATTCCTCAAAAGTATTTATGTGACATTTAATGGGTCTGATAAGATTGATATCATGTTCAACAGAGTTTCACAAATATGTACTCATTACTTGACTTACATGAGTGTTACCCCTTTGCCCATCATCTCTTCAATACCAGAAAAATATGCTTAAAAATATGTTGACTTCATATTGATGACTAGACTACATGAAACATACTATTTATTTTGTAGATCGCAAGCCAACTTCAAGATTATATTGCTTAGGGTCCATGAATACATCTCAAGGGAAAGTATAAAACTACTAAATCAACTGACAAAGAATTGCTAATTTGAAATTCCAGAGGAAAATTCTCAAATATTGCAGGCGTTTTTGCTGTGAGTAATTGATAATTTGGATAGTTTTAAATTTTACTTGAGTTCATACCTGTCTCCAATCTGAAGAAATTTTCCAATAGTAGAAATGTTTCTTTTTCTTTTTTCCCCAGATATGGTTTGTATTCTTTTCCCTTTAAACAATAAAGGTTTCTACTATTGGTAATGTCAAGAAATCAAGAAAGTAGATTAACCTCCAGAAACTTAAAGAATTACATTTTGACTATGAGCTATGAAATATATATATGTATAGAAAACAATTGTTCTCAGCTGCAAAATAGGAATTACATATCAACATTATGAGGCTTACAAAACACAGCAGGCTTTTTGTTGCTACAGAGTTCTTCTAGCAGCAGATTCTACTACCATAAGTCCAGGTTCTCATAAGATAATAATGAGTAGCAACCAGGTTTTGAAGGTGGAATGTGTGGTGTAATTACACCACTTGGAGTTTTATGAGATCAGGAAGAAGTATTCTGATTTAAGATTAGGATACAATGGCCAATGTATATTTCTCCCAAATTACAGCAGCAAATAAGCAGCAAATAAGCCCACCTTATTTTGAAATTTTAAACCTATTATCTTTACCTATTTTTTAAAAAAAATTGATTTTCTCCAATAAAATTAGTTCCTTGAAATCTTTTTTACAAGATGATTTTACATATACTACTTAACCAAACAATTAGTAAATGAGAAAACATTTTGTCATTTTTTCACTGGATTTCTTACTTTTCGTTTCCTTTTTATAGTTCATTGTGTTTTGTTGGAAGTTCTGGGTTTTGAATACAGAGATTTTGCCTTGTTAAACCTGGTTGCTCATAAATGGTAATGCACCATTTGAGCATGCTTCCAGACCTGCTCTTTGCTTGTCATTTTGGAAATACAGTTTAATGAATATATACTTCATTCTATCCTCAAACAGCAGTCCTCTCATTCTCAGTCTCCAAAAGAGCAAGCATAAACCATTAGTGTCCAGCTACTACTCTGGTTTTAATTTTTAAAAAGTTACAAATCATGTTGTTCAGCTATTTGTATTCACTCATTCCAATTCCAGATTTATTTATTTGTATTTGTTTCATTTAATTTACTTTGATTGTCATAATATATATTAAACATGTATGAAATCTAACAGTTTTAAAATAGAGGAATATTCATGGAACCAGGAAGAAAAATAGAATTTTATTTATTCTTTAATTGAGATACTTCTCATTTTTTAGTTAAAATATGTTACTTGACAGTAAATAGAGAAATTTAAAGATGGGACTTGAGGAAAGGCATTATGTAATCTGAAATCAGATCTCAACTTCCTCAGTAACGATGATGAAACTTCTCTGTAGTTAAGAACACCTACAATACAAGTAGCATATTTTCACCTACGGCTAATAGTCACTTAGATTAGAATCTTTTGTCAAATCATAAAAAGAAAGTTTCCCAGAGTGAACATTGCTAACTCATATCATCTCTTAAAATAGAGTTCAGTAACACATTTTATGAAGCAGCTCAATTGAGTCATATGTACATTAAATTTTGCCTAGCATGAACCAACTATTTAGCATCTGCAATCTGCATGTTGAAAAGCAATTAAATTATACTGATGTTAAATATGTGTCAGCAGGATCAAGAATATAGGTCTTCCTGAATCCTTTCCATTAATTTGCACAATGCCATACATTCTAGGCATGCCATTTTGCATGTGTTAGAACTTCATGGTAATCTAAGAATTTATAAGTACTGGAGCACTGGAAATATGATGCTCTAACCATGCAATTTCCAACATCTAAAGTCAGATGTAAAGATGCAGTAGGGTCAGTATCAATATTCAAACATGTCAGAGAAATCAGCGCTGCTAAGAAGAAGATGCTGTGGTTCTGTATTAGGTGAAAGACTCTGCATAATTAGAACAAACCAAACACAGAACTGTCCATTAATGGGGTTTTCTTATACTTTCAATAATTCAGTTCTAGGTGTTAATTATGTAACATGGAATGAAATAAAGCATAGTGTTATGGAATTGCAAAAATAATGACTTATGACCTATTTACATGAATTAATCCTACCAAAAATAACAAAAAAGTCTGTCTCTTAAAAACAACACAATTGACAAGGGATTCTTTAGTAAACAAAATAGAGGTTAGTACAAAGGAAGAGATTGAATTCCGGTTGTCAACCTACAGGTCCAGTGCAGTGCAGCTTTTGTCTAATTTGATTGAAAGGTGCATAACACTGACATTTTCAGGGTCTGCAGCTAAATTAAACCAAGAAGACAGAGATTGACAGATGGCTTTGTCCTAAGGTAATTATTTAGAACCTGTGGTGTATTCACCAACAGTGACAGTGTCATGAGCAGTGACTATGTACAGTTGAGTTTATTGCCTTTCAGCAAACACTGTCCAGTGTTTACTCTGTGAAAGGTGATATCAGCAAGCTCTTCCCTCTTCCCTCAGCAAGCTAACAGGCAGCTTTGGGATGCTCAAAATGATCTATATGACACCTAGTGATATTTCAGGTGCAGAGGTTCATATGTTAAGTATGTTGATGTAGTGACCTGAGATTTTATTAAAGCCAGAATATATTTTCTCCATTTTTAATTATCATCTCATACAAAAGTTAGAAAAGTCTGTAAGATAATATCTGTACATAGTAACAGTGGTATTAGTTTTCCTGTCTTAAAACAGTGGATAAAAATACATAAAAAGATGTGGAGGATTTTCTTATATTTTTAATAATTCAGGAAAATTTCCTGAAATCTGTATGCAAATTTATCATGAGTACCATTGACTTTTCCATCAGTATTTTTTTAATTGAAAGGGTTTCTATGTATGGTAAAAATTATTTATATATTGAAAAAGAATGAGGCAATGCACACTTGATGCTTAAAGTTCTCATGATTTTAAATCACACATTTTAATGTATATCATATCACTATGCACAATATGTACTCAGGTCTATACATAAAAAGTAAATTATAATGAGGCTCCTAATTTAAAGTGCTTTATATTTTTTCTGCTTTGAATACGTATTATAAATGAAAATATCATCATTTTATTAGCACAAGAATCTGAGAACAGAAACAACTAATTAAGAGTAATGAATTTCATGCTTTCTTGTCTTTATTTCTAATTTTATCACTCATTAATTTGTCAGTGACATTAGTCCTCTAATTAATGCCCCTAGCAACCCCAGAAGCCTGTCTGTCTCACCTCAGATATTTTCCTTTAGGTGTCTGACTTTATATCTGATGCCCCACAAAGTCTCTTCACAGTGCAGTCTGAGTGGATATTTTGAAAATTTATATGAGCTGTTACACCAGTTATAATTCATTATTATCTTTCAAATCTAATTATTACACAGGGAACCCTCTTTCTAAGATGTCTTTCCATACTACGATTTGTTCATTTGCTGAAATGAAATCATCTTTTCTTTCTTTTACTTTTCTGGCTACCAAGGCTATATATTACCTCAGGCATTCTACACATTTAGCTTTTCTCTATGGAATATATTCTCCCTTACTTTTCCTTTTGAAATGAATGACTGGCTTCCTTAATTTAAAGTCTGATAACATATTGAAGATAACCTTACTCATATTCAGTTGCAGAGCAAACCAGGCTAACCATTCCTCCAAATCACTCTTAAAACTTTAGAAAATTTACTCAATGTTTTCTGTATATTTCTTATTTTTTGTCTCCATTTAAATGTAAATATTCAATCTCAAGAACAGAGCATGTAATTGGCTTTGTTTTTCAATTGGTTTTGTTTTTCAAAGTATGATACAGAGCGGTTACAGATTCATATGAAAGGCAGTGAGTACATTTCTTGTTCTACTTGTTACCTCCGCCCTCATTTCCTCCCTCCCTCACACCTTTGCCCTCTCCCCCCAAGAGTTGTGCAGTTGGTTTACACCAAATGGTTTCTAAATGTTGCTTTTTGAATGGTTTGTCTTTTTGTTCTTTGTTTCTCAATTTTGGTATTCACTCTCTCTTCCCCAGTTCTATTACCCGTATAAACAGTATCCAGGGTACTTGTATGTAATACAGTGGTAGCGAGGGTACAGCCACAGGAAGGGACTACAAGAGAAACAAAACTAAACAAACCACTTAGTCAAACAAACAGACAAGGAAAAAGTAGTACAAGTTCACATGGCATATTGAAAATAATTACAACAGTGATATAACTCTTGTTTCCATATCATGGAGTTCATTTCATTTGGCTTCTTCTCATGTGGTCATATGGATGTAGCTACTGGGGCATTTTGGTCTTCTACCATGATTAGCCTATTCATGTACTAGCTATTCCCTATGAGGGACATCGTAGGATTTATGTTTCATTGGGTCTGGGTCACTTCACTCAGTATGATTTTTTCCAAGTGCTTCTATTTCCTTATGAATGAGTCATTACTTCTGATGGAGGCACAGAATTCCATTGTGTATATGTACCACATTTTCCTGATCCACTTTTCTACTGAGGGGCATCTAGGTTGGTTCCATGTTTCAGCGATGACAAGTTGTGCTGTGATGAACATGGTTGTGCTGGTGGCTTTAGTGTGGTCTTGCTTGTAGTCTTTTGGGTAGATGCCCCAAAGTGGGGCTGCTGTGTTGTAGGAGAGCTCTATGTTTAGCCTTCTTAGTATCCTCCACACTTCTTTCCAGAGGGGTGGAACAAGTTTGCATTCCTACCAATAATGTAGTAGAGTTCCATTTTGGACATATCCTCTCCAGCATTTGTTATTATTAGGTTTCCTGATAATAGACATTCTTACTGGGGTGAGGTGGAATTTCTATGTTGATTTGATTTGTTTTGGTTTTGTTTTGCTTTGGGTTTTTTTTTTTTTTTTTTTTTGGCCAGTGATATAGAGAACTTTTTCATGTGACTCTTGGCCATTCTCATTTCCTCTTCAGAGAAGTATCTTTTTATGTGTTTAGCCCATTTGTTGAGAGGGCTGTTGGTTCTTTGTTTGTTTTGGAGGAATTTAACTTTTTGAGTTCTGTGTATATTTTAGATATGAGGCCTTTGTCCGTTGTATGGCTGATGAAGATCTTTTCCCAATCTGGGGGCTTTCTATTTATCTTGGAATATATCCTTTGCCCTGCAGAAGCTCTGAAGTTTGATACAGTCCCTTGTCCAGCCTTTCTTTGATTTTCTGGATTTCTGGGCCTTTGTTGAGGAAGTTTCTTCCAGTGCCAAATAGTACCCATCTCCTTGATGAACACCAATGCAAAGCTCCTCAACAAAATTCTGGCCAGCTGACTTCAACAAGTCACCAAAAAAAACCATACACCATGATCATACTGGATTCATCCCGGGGATGCAAAGTTGGTTTGATGTATGCAAGTCAATTGATGTAATCCACCACATCAACAAGAGCAAGGTAAAGAATCACATGGTTATATCCCTAGATGCTGAAAAGACGTTCGATAAAATCCAGCATCCATTTATGAATAAAGCCCTGGAGAAATTGGGATTCCAGTGAATATTTCTGAATATAATAAAGTGAGTCTATGACAAACCAACTGCAAGCATAACTCTGAATGGCAAAAATCTAAAGCCATTCCCATTAAAACCAGGAGCAAGACAGGGATGTCCACTCTCTCCTCTCCTCTTCAACATAGTACTAGAATTCCTAGCCAGAGCAATTAGGCAAGAAGAAAACATAAAGGGGATCCAATAGGAAAAGATGAAGTTAAACTTTCTCTTTTCGCAGATGACATTATCCTCTACCTAAAGAACACCATAGACTCTACTACCAAACTAATAGAGCTTATCCAAAATTTTGGCAAAATAGCACGATATAAAATAAATCCTTAAAAATCAATGGCTTTTATATATGCTAACAACCTGAAGAGTGAGGCTAAAATCAGAAAAGCAACACCTTTTGCAATAACCTCAAATAACAGAAAATACCTCGGAATAACCTTAACCAAAGTAGTGAAAGACCTCTATGAGAAATTTAAAAATCTACAAAAGGAAATTAAGGCAGAAATAAGAAAATGGAAAAACCTTCCATGCTCCTGGATTTGGAGGATTAAAATTGTGAAAATCGCAATATTACCACAAGCTATCTACAAATTCAATGCAATACCCATTAATATCCCAACATCATTCTTCAATGAAATAGAGGAAGCAATTCAGAAATTCATATGGAGCAATAAAATACTCTGAATAGCAAAAACAATCCAAAGTAGAAAGAACAGTGCAGGAAGAATATTAATACTAAATTTTAAATTGTAGTACAAAGCTATAGTAATAAAAACAGGTTGGTACTGGCACAAGAACAGGACTGAGGACCAATGGAACAGAACTGAAGACCCAGAAATGAACCTATAGACCTACAGCTACCTAATCTTTGACAAAGAAGCTAAAAATATAGGTTGGAACAAAGACAACCTCTTCAACAAATGGTGCTGGCAGAACTCGGCCAACACCTGTAACAAACTAAAACTAGACCCCTATCTATCACCCTGCACCAAAATCAACTCCAAATGGATCAAAGACCTGGAAATAAAATCAGACACCCTGAAAACTCTACAAGAAGAAATAGGAGAAACTCGTGACTTTACTTTTACTTGGGTTGCTTGTAGGGTATCAGAAATACAATAGAGGCCCCATAATTTTCAGTGGCAAAAAAACAAATGGTGATTCATGTATAACACTTTTGCGTCACAGAAGATATGAACTCATAGATATCCATTTTATGTTGTTGCATTGATGTGTATGCCATTTTAACTTTGCAACTATCAATTGAACAAAAATAAACAAAAATGTAAAAAAAAGTTTTACTTGTAAACTTTGAAAAAGAATATGTTTCTATGTTGTGAAGAGTTTTACAAATCAAAGAAGTGAGAAGTCCTAGAAAGAAGTATATTAAAACTAAGAAAAATCTCATACCATACGTGAAGTTTGGACAAAGTGCCTTGAAAGAGATCTGTAAATGCTTTGCTTATGATATATTCCTTAGTTTATGGTTTAAATTTAACCTGTTGATTATTTACAAACAAGGAAATGTAATTCACTTGTATTTATCCTACTCCACGGTCTAGCCCCTTTACCCATTTTCGGCATATTTTCAGTTCTTAATTTGTCATTTACTCTTTAGTAAAATTCCTAGTCCTGTCCAAATCAACCCATCTTCCTCCATTTTCTGTTGTAAAAACACCATGCTTGAGAATGGGTCATTTAAAAAAAAGTCATTTTTTGGGCCCTGAACGGCAGCGGAAGTGGTGGCGGCGCTGTTCTAGCCTGGCCTGGCTGAGGGGAGGTGGCGGGTGTCCACGATGGCGGAGGGCCGGGCATAGGCGCCTCCACCCCTGGGCACCCCAAGCCGCCACAAGAAGAGCCTGGGACTCCTCACAACCAAGTTCGTGTCGCTTCTGCAGAAGGCAAAGGACAGCGTGCTTGACCTCAAGCTGGCAGCTGACACTCTAGCTGTGGGCCAGCAGCGGCGGATATACGACATTGCCAACATCTTGGAAGGTATTGGGCTAACCGAGAAAAAATCCAAGAACAGTATTCAGTGGAAGGCTGTGGGGCCTGGGAGATCGCTGACAAGCTGATTGAGCTCAAGGCAGAGATCGAGGAGCTGCAACGGCGAGAGCAAGAATTTAACCAGCACAAGGTGTGGGTGCAGCAGAGCATCCGGAATGTCACGGAAGATGTGCAGAACAGCTGCTTGGCTTACGTGACACATGAGGACATCTACAGATGCTTTGCTGGAGATACCCTCTGGCCATCCGGGCCCCATTGGGCACCAGTCTGGAGGTGCCCATCCCAGAGGGTCTCAATGGGCAGAAGTACCAGATTCACCTGAAGAGTGTGAGTGGTCCAATTAAAGTGCTGCTGGTGAACAAGGAGGCATGGAATTCACCACCTGTTGCTGGGCCTGTGCCACCTGGAAGATCTGCTCCAGAGCCCACCTGCTGTTTCTACCCTCCCCCTCTGCCCAAACCCATCTTAGCGCAGCCCCAGGAAGCCTCACGCCCAAGCAGCACCCAGCTAACTGGTCCCACTCCTGTTCCTGGCAGCACTGAAGTCACAGGGGGGTCCAGTCTGGCAGCTGAGATCACAGTGAGTGGTGGCCCTGGGACTGAAAGCAAGGACAGTGATGAGCTCAGCTCACTCCCACTGGGCCCAACACCAGGCCACTGCAGTCTTCTGCTCTGCTAGACAGCAGCAGCAGCAGCAGTAGCAGCAGCAGCAGTTTATCGGGACCCAACTCTTCTACCTCCTTTGAGCCCATCAAGATGGGCCCCACAAGCGTTCTGAACTCCCCAAAGAGCTGTCAGAAATCTTTGATCCTACATGAGAGTGCATGAGCTCAGACCTGCTGGAGGAGTTGATGTCCTCAGAAGTGTTTGCCCCCCTCCTCTCTTTCTTCACCCCTGGAGACCACGATTACGATTACATCTACAACCTGGATGAAAGTGAAGGTGTCTGTGATCTATTTGACGTGACTGGTCTCCACCTCTGACTGAAAGAAACATGCCCTGTGTGTCTGGGACCCAGACTATCTAAGATGGGGGCTGCCTGGGAACCTTCCCCACCCCACCCCACACAGCTTGAGAGTCACATACTTCCAGCTTGCCCTACTGCACAGTTCTGGCCATGCCTTCCTCTTCTGCTTTTGTTCTGTGTGAGCAGAGGAGGGGGAAAGGCTCAGCCCCCTCCACATGGAGGAAAGTGTTTGCCTCCCTTTTTTTCTGGAGTCCTCCACAGCCCAGGCTCAGCTGCCGTCCAGGGGCACAGACCCGCCATGTCCCCAGTAGGGCCGATTGTCCAGCCCATTACCTGCTCCTGCCAGCCCCTCTCCCCCACATAGGAAGGATGGGATGGAGCAGGGTACTTGTCAGCCTCACCCTACCTTCCTTTCCTAGCCACTCATCCTACAGTGTCTGGACCTCTCATATACCCCCTTCTGCTGAGGCCCCAGCTCTGGGAACCTGCCGATGGCAGTGGGGGGTGCTAATAGGAAGGAATTGGGGTCTCTAGATAGGAATCAGGGTGAGTTGGTCCCAGCCTCCTGCTGATCCATAGCCTCCTCCCCCTTCCTTTCCATCTATCCATTTATCTTTGTTTAGAGCCATTTGCAGAAATTTAGAAAGATTTACAGTAACGAATGGAATCCTGTATAAAGATTATTTTTATACTTTTTGCAGCAGAAGAAAATTGTAATATTTGTACAGTGTCCAAGTGAATAAAGACCATGCCTAAGGCAAAAAAAAAGTTATTTACATTGTATCTCAGCACCCTAGCAAGGCATAGCCACTGGGGAGAGCCAGCCACTTGGTGCTCGCTGCATGGGAAAACAAATGAGAAGGGGAGAGGGCCAAAAGGGCATGGACGCAGTGGCTGATGGGCTGAAACAACTTCCTCTCCAGAAAACTAATCCATTCCCAAACTGGAATCCTCATGACTCTTAATACATCTTAAAGACTTGACTGCTTTTTCACAACACTGCATTGGTAGCAAGCCTCTACAGGTGCTTAGTGATAGCAAACCATGTTGGACCCTATTACTGAACTCTGTAATGCAGTCATAGCCTTGCACCCTATCTAGATTGGAGTGAGTAGTGGTAACAACATACAAATCTTTTATCCTGCAATTCTTATGTGAAAATGTTTGTATTGTATTCTTAGGTTGTTTGCTCTTTGATGAAAGATTTTTAGATTCAGATTTGTTAGTGTTTAAGCAAAATTATGAATAACTTTCCATGTGCAACTAGGTCAGCTGAGCTGCTCTGGTAATTTAAAAATACAACTTTCATATTTTTTTCTGGCTCTGTCCTGTTATCTTTTTTGCAAACAATAATTTCAAGTGAATATTTTACCTTTGAAAAAGCATGTGTCAGGAACATTTTTGTTTTCATAATCCACAAAATATATCTATGTTTCTCCTTAGGATTTGCTTATATTTAAGTTATTCTAAAATAATTCAAAAAACACAGTTTCTCTATCATATACTTTAATTGCTAGGACATCTCTTCAAATCCAGAAATTCTTGTTGAAACTTAAGCCTGCTTTCCTATATAACTTTTTTCCCCTACCCTACTAAATCGGTTAATCTCTTCTCTTATCTTGATTCATTTAGTATTTGCTGATATTCCTCAAAAGCCTGGAGGTAACTTTTTTATTCAAATTCATAAATGGGTTACATTTGCATATATGTGGAAATCACTGTTGAAATTCTAATGGTAGTTATGTTTAGTAAGAATTCTGTGAATAATGACATTTTCTGTAAAATTTCTGTAAAATAGTAGGCTGACTATGGAAAATGCTAAGTTCTACGTAATGCCAATAGCAAACAGCAACCGACCTCCATCCATATGAATATCTATATTCATATATATGTGTGTGTATACATGTATATATACATGTATTACTTAACACTTCTTAAATTTCTATTAATTTCTAAGAATTATTCTAAGGTAATTACTCATCTAGGAGTAAAATAAAAAACTGGAGGCAGAAACTAAATGACTAGTACATTTTATAAAGAAAAAAGAAGAGATAACCCACTATCAGTGTCCGTTCCTTGCTGAGAGTCAAACGAGGCAGGAATTGAGGAGTGCTCATCAGTCAAATGAAAATGTCAAGGTAATTAGGACCTCACAAGAACATTTTTAGTTGTGTAGCTAGGAATATAAAATTTTAAATGTAGTAAGGATTTCTCCCCCAGATTTCTGGAAGTATGGTTTTAATCTATAGCAATATCATACTTCATTAAAATACATAAACATAGAATCTATAGGTATCATAATTAAAAATGCCTCATTTTTCTATGTGAAGACACATATTGATGCCTCTTTAAATAACTGGATATGAAGTTGAAATCAAGCCAATGGAGAATCAGTTTTATTTTTATTTTTTTATTTTTTGGCCAGTCCTGGGCCTTGGACTCAGGGCCTGAGCACTGTCCCTGGCTTCTTCCCGCTCAAGGCTAGCACTCTGCCTCTTGAGCCACAGCGCCACTTCTGGCCGTTTTCTGTATATGTGGTGCTGGGGAATCGAACCTAGGGCCTCGTGTATCCGAGGCAGGCACTCTTGCCTCTAGGCTATATCCCCAGCCCCAGTTTTATTTTTATATAGCTATATTCCATAAGTATGAACATTTAGTCAGTTTTAGGTAACATGCTTAAGTTAAAATAATTTTTCTGATCTTTTCATAGTTAACTAGTTTGCTATGATGTAATATCTAGGAGGGACAGCTGCTAGTTTTCTAGCATGTTAAGTGCTGGACTGTATTTAGAGGAGGGGGTCAATAAGAATGATGTGGACAAGGATTTGGATATTAGGTTATAGTGTCATGACTTGGAAAAGACTTATGTATGAAAATATTTGCTACTAGAAAAATATCTTCAAAAATTATCTTGAAACAAATTATTTTTTACTGTATATCCTATAGATTGGAGTAAGATGTCAAATATTTTTATCTTGCTGTTTAATGAGAGCCATATTATTGAAGATGAGTTTCTTTTAAATGGTCAAAAAGCATGGCTTTGATGTGAAGTTCAGATTAAAGAGTAAACGTCTTTTTAAAATATGAACTTCACAGCATATGTTTAAATAGTTTAAAAGCATCCTCTCCCTATTCTCAAATGTGAATTTGGCCAAATTGTAAACAATTAAATGATTTATAAGCCAGTCACTGGTGGCTCAATCCTGTAATCCTAGTTCCTGAGGAGGCTGAAATCTGATAATCATGCCTCAAAGCAAAGCCAGCCTAGGCAGGAAAGTCCATGAGATACTTATCTCCAATTAGCCACCAGAAAACTTGATGCAGTGTTGTGGCTCAAATGGTAAAGTGCTAGCCGTTAGTGAAAAAGCTCAGGGAGAGTTCAGGACCTGAGTTCATGCCCCACAACTGACAAAAAAAAAAAGATATTCGATTTTAATAATCACCTTCTTAAAAGTTTCCTCTATGATTTAGAAATACAACTTCATAAGAATGGCTTATTTTAATTTCTTCTCAATCATTTTTTAAACCCTGTTTAAGTCAAAGAAATTCCTGTGGAGATTTATACTGATTCTCCTTGGCAGGCTGCTTTGCACAGGAAATGGGAAACTTGAATCTTTGAATTAGCAATTCAACTAACTAAAATGGCTGCCCATATTTTACTCAAGTAACCTGCAGAATATTGCTTAGACTATTCATTATTTTAATGTTCATTTCTTTCCTTGTACTGTAATGCTGCTGGCCTTTGGAATATTTCTTGAGCATTGCTGCAGGAAAATTCTCTGCCTTTTTGACAGAAGTCAAGGATTTATGATATACCTCTCAGCAGTACTAAGGCAAATGGTAAAAACTGTTATCCTTAGTGTACTTGTGTAATGTGAATGTTTGAAACTTACATCTGACCTGAGAATATGCTCTACAACTCAGTATTGCTTTTATACTGTTTCTCACTTTCAAAAGAAAGTTCCCCTTTGTTCTCACTGGACAAATGCTTAGAGTGATGTTTAATTGATCATATCCAAGTGTAATTATTTCTCTTTTACTATCCATTGGATTAACTTGTAGATTTATAGACATACTGCAGTTATTACAAGTGAGGAAAATCATGAAGCATATTTTTCTTTGGGTCTGGCTTACTTTGTTTAATATAATGGTTTTCCAAGTCTTTCTTTCCACTTCCTTACTAATGGGGCAATGTCATTCTTTCTGAGGAAACTAGAATTTCATTGTGCATATATATCACATATTCTTGATCCATTCATCCACTGAGGTGAATCTGTGTTGATTCCATATCTTAGATATGGCAAGTAATGCTACAGTCGACATGGTTGTGTTGGTGGCATTAGTGCAGGGTGAGTTTTGGTAATTTGAGTAAATGCTCAGTAGTGGGATTTATGGGTCATGGGGAAGCTCAATATTTATATCTTTTAGGGAACCTTCATACTGCTTTCCAGAGTGGTTGAATGGGTTTACATTCCCACCAACAATGTAGTAGCATTTCTTTTGGCCACATTCCTGTCTCCTGTTGGGGTTTTTAAATCCTCCCCCCCCAACGCCCACCCTCCCCCCCCCACCTGGACGAACCAAGAAAGGAGAGGGCCGATTGACCCGATGGCACCCAGCCCTCCCTTGCCGGAGAACAATCAGACGCGTCAGGGAGACCGGTCGCTGCAGGATCTCGTTTATTGAGGAAACACGGACACCTAATATAAGGCACAGAAGACAATCAGATTAAGGGTCAGCAGGAAGAAGAGAGTGCATGTATATACGCCCATCCTATGCACCATAAGGGAAGGCACGAGCTGTCTGCAAGGGCGGAAGAGCCGGGGACCAATCCTAGAGGCCTGATTTTTTTGTCACGGCCCACAGGACCGACTTCTGGCTCACCGCCAGGTGCCATCTTAGCCACACACGGCCACAGGACTGAGACACAGGCGGCAGTCAGCTGGTTAACTTCCTCTATCTGATGTCCTGGCATGTCACACACATCCCTGCCAGCAACAGTTATTATTAATTTTCTTGATAATGGCCATTCTAACTGGGGTGATGTGGAATCTCAATGTTGTTTTGGTTTGCATTTCTTTTATGGTCAGAAATGGTGAACATTTCTTCAAACTTTCGATAAACTATTCTTATTCATTCTTAGCTCAGTAGCTAGGTGCATATGACTATATAAAATAATGCTTATTAAAATGAATTACAAGAAATGGAAAAAAGTTTATTTTAATGTGTACTATTTTCAGATATTTCTTTTTCTTTATTTATTTCCCCTTTGGTTTATTCCCTGTTGTCACTGATTTTTATTTCTGTACCTTTTGTCTTGTAGGTTATCTGATTTAGGGAAGGGAAGAGGAAGCACAGAAATTGTGGAAAAAATGGTGAACCAATTCAATAGTGATACTCACTAGACACTATGTTGGAAATGAACTTTACAACTTGAGAAGCCAGGAGGGGGGCGAAGAGGGAGATTGGGACAAAATGAGGGAGGAGGTAACACTGTTTGAAAAGAAATATACTCATTACCTCATGTAATTATAACTCTTCTGTACATCATCTTTACAATAACATTTAAAATTTAAAAATATGGAAAATGTTCTTGTCCCAATGTAGATCCAAAAAGATTCATTTTTAAATGAATTACAAATATTGGAGTGAATTATTATAGCCTTGCTAAACCAAAACTGAGCTACAAGATATGAGCTGATATCGTCTTTTATTACTGTATTGACCTTGGATAAAATCAGTTATCATGGCTTAGTAGCAAAAAAAGGTTAATGGATAATAGATAAAAGTGTGCCCTTTAAGACAGTGAACAATGACTGTCCTTTTATCATTACAAGAAGAAAGTTATGAGTCTTCATAAGATCAGGAAAAGGAATGCTAGTAAATACAATGGTTTTTCAGGGTGTTAACCTAAGGCTTAATCTTTCTCAACTTCATCCTCAAGGTTATTAGATACGTATAATTTCACAACTAAAAAGACCACTAAGGCGCTAACCACCTGCCTGCTTTTGAAAGATGAGGAACTACTATCATAAAAGTCAAGACCTTTGCCAAAGGTACAGTAAAATTAACCCGAGGACTGTTCAGATGATCAAACTTAAATAGATTTTGTATCACAACACTTTTAAAAACCTTAAATGAATGAAGCAATACTGTGAATTTTCCAGAGGAAATACAATCCATGTAGTTTATCACACTCACACTTACATGGGGAATGTTAATGTAGACAAAGTTTCTAGCCATTTTCTTAGTACAAAGAGTACAAAAATTTTAAATGCAAAAAAAATCAATAGGGTACAGTTGCAGGTATGTGTTCTTTAATAATATGAATCCAATTCACTTATAATCAATTTAAAACTAGACATTATTCCCACATATTTATTTTTCATTTGAAAAAATATCTTTATTTAGAAAATCCATCAATTTAGTTTGACATAAATTTTCAACTTTTGCTACAACCTGAAGTGCTTATTTAGTTCTTTCCTCATCTTGACTTCTTTTACAATCTATTCTCTAGTAAAGGAACAATTTCAAATAAATTTCAAATAAATTATATATCCTAATGCATGTTGTGAATCACGTTCAATCACATATGGGAATGTGTGCACACAATCACTTGTTGCATTTCTGAAATTTTTGTTTCACCTTAATGGCAGATTTTTTCTATGTAAAGTAATACATAATAGCCCCTGTAAAAACTGTAATACTGTTCCTGGCTTCGTTTTGCTCAAGTCTAGCACTCTGTCAACTTGAGCCACAACACCCACTTCTGGCTTTTTCTGTGTATGTGGTACTGAGGAATCAAACCTAGGGCTTCATGTATTTGAGGCAAGCACTCTTGCCAGTAGGCCATATCCCCAGCTCCTATACTGGTGTTTTTAACCAAGCTCTACTTCAACAGGCATACCTTGAAAAAAATTTTTCGACATTGTTGAAATGTAGAGTAAAATATTGTGAATATATAGCAAAATAAGGATGCATTTATTTCTATTAGGACACTCTGCTTTTTTGTTTTGTTTTTGCTTTTCCTGAAGGTTTTTTTTTTTTTTTCTTAAGACTAGCGCTCTATCACTTCAGCCACAGCAACACTACAGCTTTTTCTTTTTCTTTTAGTTTTTCTCTTTTTGGAATGGGCTTTCCCACCCTGGCTGGCTTCAAACAGGCTTTAACAGGTGAGAGCCACCTTTGTGTAGCACTTGACAAACTCTTGAAGTAGGTTTGTTAGGGCAAGGGATAGATATGTACCTTTAAAAACAATTGTGATTACCATTAAAATACTGCAATTAAATAGCCACAAATATTAAATCAAATACCCAACAGTAATAAATACTTTTTCTCAGTCACTGCAGTATCTCTACTCCTGCTAGCAGGGATGCTTTTCAATGTTTACATAATCTTTCAACTTTTATGTCAGCATTGACAAAGGCGTTCATTTTTCTTTGACTATAGGCTTGAGCATAGGCCATTGTTGTGGCTAAATTCAGATGGTTGTCACTATTTCTGTTGTATTTGCATTCTCTTTACTCCACTTTTGTGATCCATATTGAATTTCTTTACCTGCATTACAATTCTGGCTGATGCTCCTTATCATCTAACACTTAAGATCTTTATGTTTCTCCATTTTCCCTTCATGATTCACTATCTTTTATTACATGTTCATCTTTGAAAAATGTCAGTGAATGGAGACTGTATAGTCTCTGCTAAAGAGTATTCTGCTTTATAGATTATTTTACACCATTAATGGCATGCACAGGACCTTGTGGAACAATTTTATCCTCATTTCATTGATTCCTCTTTAAATGTGAAAATATTACCACTTACCATGTTTTACACATCTCATTATTATGCTGTTAATATGTTTATATTCCATACTTGCTCAGAGGCTTCCATCTTTGCTCATTTTGTTTCTATTTGCTGTTCTAGTTTCAATTTATGAACTTACTATTCTTTTATTTATATTTAGAGATATTTTAAGATTAAATAGTAGAATACTGATTAAATTACACTTCTTTTATTTAAAGAATCAAATTTATTCATATCTTAAAGACAATCTGAACTAGTAATAGTAAATGATAATACAATTTCCTGTTCTCTGTGACTTTCTAGACTCCAGCTCTGTTTAACAGGAGCAGTCATCTACACATTGACTATTACTCAAAAACATGAAACACAATACCAATCCAGAAGGGTACAAACAGCCAGACTCAGTTTTTAAACTTCTTTTTTTTTTGGCAAGGTGATACACAGAGGGGTTACAGTTACATATGTAAAGTAGTGAGTACATTTCTTGTCAAACTTGTTACCTCCTTCCTCATTTTTCTCCCAACTTCCCTCCTCCCCAATCTCCCCCATTTGTACAGTAGTTTACAACATATTGTCTTATAAGTATCACTATTGCATTGGTTCACCCTTTGTCCTTTGTCTCATCATTTTGATGTTCCCCTTTCCTTCTCTAATTCGGAGAAACTTATATACAATATAGAGGGTACCAAAGTCAAATACAATGATATTAGGTGCTAAACCATAGAGAAGAAAAATGCAAGAAAATAGAAATAATTTTGCATAGTACATTAAAAATAACAACAACAATGAAAAACTACTTGTTTTCATATCTTGGAGTTGATTTCACTTAGCAATGTTATATGATCAAAGAGCTCTTGTGATCTTCTGCTAGGACTATCTTAGATATATACTAATTATTAACAGTGAAGGAAAACATAGAGACTATGTTTCCTTTGGCCTAACTCACTTCACTTAGTATGATTTTTTTCCAAGTCTTTCCATTTTCTTACAAATGGAGTAATGTCACTCTTTCTGATAAAAGCATAGAATTTCATGTGTATATATACTACATTTTCCTGATACATTCTGGTTTGGTTCCACATTTTAGCTATGGTAAATAATGCTGCAATGAATGTGGTTGTGCTGTTGTCTTCAGTATGTGCTTGTTTGTGATCCTTTGGGTAAATGGCAAGTAGTGGGGTTGCTGGATCACAGGGAGCTCTATGTTTAGCCTTTTGGGGAATCTCCATAATGTTTTCCAGATCAGTTGAACAAATTTACACAGCACCAACAGTGCAGTAGGGTTACCTTGTGGCCATATCCATGACGGCATCTGCTGTTAGTAGTTTTCTTGACAATGGCCATTCTTACTGATGTGAGGTGGAATCTCAATGTTGTTTTGATTTGCATGTCTTTTATAGCCAGAGATACTGAGCAGTCACTCCTTCATGTATCTCTTGGACATTCTCATTTCCTATTCTGAGAAGTCTCTAAGTCTTTAGCCCCTGTATTAATGGGGCACTTGTTTCTTTGAGAATTTGTTTTGAAGAAACTTAACTTTTTGAGTCCTAAGTATATTTTCGTTATGAGGTCCTTTTCTGATGTATGGCTAGTGAAAACCTCCCAATCTATGGGCTTTCTTTTTATCTTGCAAGTGTTGTCCATTGCCAGGCTTGACTCATTTTGCCAATATTGTCAAGAGTAGGCTTTCTGAGCTAGCTGTATATCTCTACTTCCAGCTATTCAGGTGGTGGCTATCTAGAGATTCTCAATTAGAGATCAGCTCTGAAAAAACCTGGTAAGTGATCATCCCCCAAAGCAAGCCAAGTATGTGGCTCTTGCTGTAATCCCAGCTACTTGGTAAATATCTTAGCACTGAGGCAGGGATGTTAAAATTATTAAAAATTAAGTGTCCAGAATCAGACATTTGAATTAAGAAGCAAAGCCAAAAGCCAAAGACAATTACTCAAGCAAAACTCAAGAAAATAGCCCTTTCTTGCATCATATCCTTTTAGGAGTTACATTATCAAAAAAGGTAAGAAAGAATGAAAACATGTCTGACAAAAGGAATCCCTGAAGAATGTTTCTTGTCCTTGTTGAGTTTTGAGCAGCCCGTTTCCATCTTACTACCCAGAATCATTGTCTAAGGATTAGAAGTTGCTAGATGACATGACCAAGTTTATAACTGCAGCTCAGAAAATATAAAAAGACACACTTATCTCAAATGGACATAAAAGGATTAACAACTGTACATCACAAAAAGTAAATTTTCTAGGATAAGTGATATGGCAAGCCTAAAAGAGGAAACCTTTCTGTTTCAAACCTTATTGAGAATTTTAGTTTTGTTAGTTGTACGAGGTGTTTCAATTCAACAGATAAAATTATTATTATTATTATTTATTTATTAATTTATTTTTGGCCAGTCCTGGGGCTTGGACTCAGGGCCTGAGCACTGTCCCTGGTTTCTTCTTGCTCAAGGCTAGCACTCTGCCACTTGAGCCACAGCACCACTTCTGGCCATTTTCTGTATATGTGGTGCTGGGGAATCGAACCCAGGGCCTCATGTATAAGAGGCAAGCACTCTTGCCACTAGGCCATATCCCCAGCCCTTGAACAGATAAAATTATGAGTACAATATATATTTTCTTTTAATTTGTCTCTTGCCTCTAACTAGTTGTAAGGAGTTGACATTTATCAAAGCTTTTATGAATACAATGCATCTTGACAAATGTCATCCCTTTCAACATAGTCACCCATTTTTAGCAAGCCACACATTATCCTATTTTTTTTAAATTTGTAGGATAGACATTTTATGAAAACTTTAAGCAGAAGGAAATTTAAACTCTATAGGTGACCATGAAGTTACAGCTAGTTTCTGTACACATCTGAAATTGGCAAGTTGTGGTCATATCATTTTGTTATTAACATGGCTCTTCTTACTGATGTGATTCATCTTCAAAGGACTTGGTGTCTGCCCTTAACACACTGAAAATGCAGTGTTTGAAGAGACAGCAAGATGGAAGAGAAACCTCATTAAAGCAAGAGAAGAACAGAAATATACACAAGTAAGGGAGTGAGTCTAGTTTCTACTAATTCATAATGGAGGGAACAATTACAAGAATGTTTTATTCTTTCAGATTTATCTGGCAGATACTGCTGGGGGAGGCACTCAAAGTATACATTACTCAGTCTTCTCAAATGACAATACTATTTTTCCATTTAGAAATCTCATTACCATTAATTTTTCTTGGATACTGATTGTGACACTGAGATGATCATTCTAACCATTTCCTTCTTACGATCATATAATATAAACTATGACTAAGGATCTCTCCTTGTGAATTCTCACCTTTTGTTTAGGTGGTAGTCAGAGAGGGTTGCAGTACAAGATTGGTGTCAGTTTCACGAAATATTTCCTTAAAATTAATTATGCTCCAAGAATATTTTCAGTTTAGCTAAGGATTTTGCTTAAATATAGTCTTTAAGGTTTCTTATCTTTTTCCTTACTGGCCTTTTTATTCTCTCTCTCTCTCTCTCTCTCTCTCTCTCTCTCTCTCTCTCTCTCCTCTGACTCTCCTCTCTCTCTCCTCTCTCTCTCTCCCTTTCTGCACTTTTCCTTCCCCTAATGGATACTGTCTTGAGGCATTTTGAAATGACAGCTTTAGGTGAGATGCACCATCTAGAATACTCCCTTTTCCACCTGCTGCCTAATTTTATCAATCTTGTCTCCTGCTGTGTGAGCTATTTTCAGACTCTTGAACTAGATGCAATTTGGGGTACATACATTGTCTTTTCAAACCCAGCAAGATCATAAATTATGGGACTCTAAATCACTTAGAGGGCAGGCTACATGGGGAGAGAATATGTCTTAGTAAAGCATTGTAGTCTTCCTTCCTTGCTTTAGACTGTTTCCCAAAGTTTTAGTTTATACCTCTTTTGTTTTTGAAACTGGAAAAAAGAAATTAGAGGTAACTTTGATGCTTAAATTTTTCTTTGTGTTACTTTCATTCATGCAAATATTGCAGCTTCAACCAACACATATCCTCAGTGGGTAGCAGACAATGTATTTTTAGTGATTGTTTGCTCACGTTTACATGAGTCATGTTTACATGAGTGCTCTCTTTGTGTTCATGACAATAGTTTGCTTTCAAGAATTGCATAAGTTGAGAAAGGTATTGTTCTAGAAGTGTAGTTATTTTATTCAGGAATAAAAATACTTCTAAGTAAGAAATATCTGACATGTGTACTTACACATATACATTCTTAGAAGTAGAGAAAATGAAAACAACTAGTGTATTGCATTTGCAAATTATGGAATAGATGCGAGTAAGCCATGCAGTACAAGAAATGGGTAGTAGGGAGTGAAAGAAGAGGTATATCACAGATGAATCTCATCTATTTATTTTATTCTTTATTAACTAATAATAAAATACAATGTCATTACTGTGCTCTAAATTGTCCTCTCATTGTCCATTAGATTTAGTATGAAGTATGAGTATGGGAATTTAAAATTTTTCTACATTGCTTCTATTTATCTTTTGAATCCACTTCACTATCAGGCAACTCAATTATCATTGAGTGGAAGCATGGGGCATTACCTCTAATCTCAGCTAAACAGGGAGTGGAGGAAAAAGGATCACAAGTTAAACGTCAGTCCAGGTAGAAAGACTTCATTTCAAAAACAAAATGCAAACAGAGGACTCCGGGAGTACAATTCAAACAACAGAACTCTGGATATAATCCCTAGTTTTGTTTTTTTTTTAATGAATGAAAAGAATAAAAAATAAAAGAAAACGGAATTAATGAGTATTTCAGAAAAACTTTGTGTCTGAAAATTTTATAATAGGATTCAAAGCATTTGTGATATTCAACTTTGATATAGCATTTAATATTGAAAAGTATCCCATGGATGTGTTTTTCATTATAAATTTTTAATTGACAGTGAAGAATTAGCAGTGAGTCATGTGGTGATTCTGAGGAGCCTCTCATCAAAGCCAATTGTGTTGTGCAGGATAAGTTAGGAAATGGAGAAGAATGTTACACAGCATATTTGTTCAATAAATCTAATTTCTCTAGGTTGTAAATCTTCTTGAGTAAGTATACTGCATAGTTCTGCCTCCCACCTTCACAAACTGTGTTTTTTGTACTCAAACACTTTTGAATTCATATGTACTATATAAAGCAGTGTACATATTCCCACAACATTATTACCACAATTTCTATGATAAATAAACTCTTCCATTTCCATTTATCTATTTTGTTTATCTCATTGCAGTTTATTTGCATGATTTTTATGATAATGCATACTAATTTAAATAATACCAAACTAAATGATATTTTTACTACTGAATTTTAATGAACTACTTGGAATATAAATTAAAAGAGGTCTTGAGTTAAATACTATCTCTGTTCATTTGAAATTTTTTAAGCATTTGAATGTACTGCACTCATTTGACAATTGTATTTTCA
Source organism: Perognathus longimembris pacificus (assembly GCF_023159225.1). Taxonomy (NCBI): domain Eukaryota; kingdom Metazoa; phylum Chordata; class Mammalia; order Rodentia; family Heteromyidae; genus Perognathus; species Perognathus longimembris. Next base: position 15,860,792 of record NC_063182.1, on the reverse strand, counting down.
ATAAAAGAGTAATAATTGCATAAATAATTTAGGTTTTACTGCAGATAACCAAGTGGGGAAAATGTAGAACCTTCATTACATATTTAAAATGGAAATTGGGTTAAAATGTGTAGCTAGATACTTGGCAGAATAGTCACATATTTGTAGCCTTATAGTATCAGTCAATCCAGAGTTGCCAAAAGGGAGGAAGCTCTGACAAGAAGAAAGATGATAAACTAATAAGAACTGTATGCTTTGCTTGGTGAATTTAATAATATGGTAAAATATAAATGAGTATACCTGAGCTTATTTTAAGAATCCTGTCATCCTAAATAAATTTGTTTTCAAAAGACAGAACTGAAGATAAAATGATAAAATATCCACTGTGAGTAGAAAAAGTTAATTAAGAGGCCTTGATTTCAAGCCCTAGTACTGGAACAAAATAAAAAACAAAGAAACAAAAGAAATCAAATGCGTATCTATTCAGTCATGAAAAAATAAATTTGCTTTCAGTAATATTTGAAGAAAGAGATTCCAGGAAGTTTTAAGAGGTCTTTATAGGAGTGTTTTTAATATTTTTATTTGCTAATTGCCTTAATTTTATCTGAGGCAATCCATTTAAAACCTTGTAATGTTGTTTAATTCCAATTATGAACTTGAAATTTTTGTAAATTTTTCAAATATATTCTGATTAGCTTCTGGTTCCATCGAATCTATATTCTCATGGTATCTCTACACCCAATGTACTTCATGTAACTGATACCATAAATTCTAACAAAAACAGCAATAGCCATAAATCATATGTATATGATCAATTTTGGAGAATTTATTACTTGGTGGTATACAAATTAAAAACTAGAATATAGCGGTGATATTTTTCAAAAGCAAGTGTGAAAAAATAAAGAATCCAACTTATTTTTAATATTTGGGCTCTAACATTTTTAAGAACTTCATTTTTCATTTTTACTTTTTCTCTATCTGCACAAAATTATCATAAAATGTACATTGTATGAGGAACCAATAGGGAATTTCAACCTCATAAATGTCCAAATAGTCTTGGAATTTTTCTTAGGAAAAGATATGTCCTGACTACTCTTAGGGCTCAACTCCTTCATCCCTTTGAAGTCAGGGTACACCCACTGTGCCAGACATGACCTTCCTAGGACTCTGGTGGAGAAATAACTATATTGTTTCTATGGATCATCATCTAGTCCTTCTTATTTTGTGCTCATCATCTGAGCCTTCTCATTATACAACCACAGGTCATCATCTGAGCCGCTTCATCTGAATATCAGGTAAGAGTTCACATCTCTTCTGCAAGTCTACAAAACAAAGTATAACACACTCAGACCAAAATTTTAATATTTAATTTTAAGATTGTTTTATTTCTTGGTTATCTTGTGTAGTTTTTCATCTCTCTTCCAACTGGAGGCTCTGGCCATCTTAATTCAGTCTTCCCCTTTTCCACCTCTCACTTCTCTCTTACTTCAGGCACTTCTACACATTTGTCATGTAGAAAAAATTAGCGAGCTCTTTTATAGACTTGCTACTTAATGACTTTCCCAAAGGCCTCACCTTTCCTCACAAGACAGATATAATTGCACGTACTAACCAAAATCCATTTCTCTTGTAGAGGGTGTTATGGTGACATTCTCTCACATCTTTAAATTTGCACATCTAAATTTGTACCACTGTGCAAATCATCAGACATTAGAAAACTTTATTTACGTATTTCTTCCAGCAATTCCATTTATTTTTTCTTTCTGGATGAACAAAAACATTTAGAAGTATAAGCTATTCTGATGAAACTTTAATCTTTGAGTCAAATCAATAAATACTTCATTGGCATGAATGCTATGATTGTAGTACTTTCTTTCACTATTTTTTTATTAATTGAACATAAATTTTTTTACAAGGTGTTGTACAAAGAGGGTGCAGTTACATAGTAGGGCAGTGTGTACATTTCTTGTGATATCTTACGACCTGTTTTTCTATCCCTTGTCTAGGTCAGGTAGACATATATGCAATATACAATGTATCAAGAACATATATAGTATTCACAGACTTGGTCTCTACTGTCTCTCCGTCTCCCTTTGTTAACAGTCATATATCAGGGAGATCATGCCCCTTTGTTTTCTGTGTTCTAGGCTTGGCTCACTCAACATTATTTGTTCGAGTTCTGACCATTTCCCTGCGAATAACAATATTTCACCATTCCTAATCACTATGTAGTATTCCATAGTGTATAAGTACCATATTTTTTGGATCCATTCGTCTGTGGAGGGGCATCTGGGTTGTTTCCATATTTTGGCTATTGTTAATTGTGCCGTGATAAACATGGAAGTACAAATGTCTTTTTTATATCTTGGGTTTTGCTGTTTAGGATAGATGCCTAGGAGTGGTATGGCTGGGTCATAGGGTTGGTCTATATTGAGCTTTTTGAGAAACCTCCATACTGTTTTCCAAAGTGGTTGTACTAATTTGCACTCCCACCAACAATGGAGAAGGGTTCCTCTTTCCCCACAGCCCCTCCAGCATTTGTTGTTTCCTGTGTTCAGAGTATAGGCCATTCTAACTGGGGTGAGGTGGTATCTCAGGGTTGTTTTTATTTGCATTTCCTTTACTAGCAGGGATGTTGAGCATTTCCTCATGTGTTTCTTTGCCATTTTTATACCTTCTCTTGTGAAGTCTCTCTTTAGCTCTTTTGCCCATTTCCTAATAGGTTTATTGGGCTTGGAGGGGCTTAGTTTTTTGAGTTCTCTGTAGATGACCGATATCAGGCCTTTGACTCCTGCTGTGCTGGTAAATATCCTTTCCCATATGGTTGGCTGTCTTTCTATTTTGGTGGCTATGACCTTAGCTGTGCAGAAACTTTTTAATTTGTAGTAGTCCCATTTGTCGAGTCTTTTCCCTATTTGTTGTGCCCCTGGGACTCTATTCAGGAAGTTCCTTCCTGTGCCTATAAGTTCTAGTGTCTTTCCTACTCTGTCCTTCAGTAGTTTCAAGGATTCAGGTCTGATATTGAGGTCCTTGATCCATTTTGAGTTGATCTTGGTGCATGGTGATAGGCTTGGGTCTACTTTGAGTTTTCTGCATATGGCTGCCCAGTTCTCCCACCACAAGTAGTTGAAGAGGCTATGTTTATTCCATTGTATGTCTTTAGCTCCTTTGTCGAATATCAGTTGGCTGTAAGAGTGCGGTTTTATTTCTGGGTCTTCAATTCTAATCCACTGGTCTTCCGATCTGTTTTTATACTAATACCATGCTGTTTTTGTTATGATGGCCTTGTAGTAGAGCTTGAAGTCTGGTATTGTGATACCTCCTGCACTATTTTTTTTTTTTTTTGCCTAGAATTGCTTTGGCTATTCTAGGTTTTTTGCTGTTCCATATGAATTTATGGATTGGTTTCTCTATTTCAGTGAAAAATGTGGCTGGGATTTTGATAGGGATTGCATTGAATTTGTATAACAATTTGGGCAATATGGCCATTTTCACTATATTGATTCTGCCTACCCGTGAGCATGGGAGGTCTTTCCATCTCCTTCTGTCTTCTTTGATTTCCCTTATTAGATTTTTGTAGTTTTCATTGAATAGGTCCATCACGTCCTTGGTTAAGTTGATCCCTAGGTACTTTATTCTTTTTTTGGCTACTGTAGATGGAATTGTTTTCATAATTTCCTTTTCTGTTTGTCTATTGCTGGTGTACAGAAAAGCTGCTGATTTTTGTGGATTGATTTTGTATCCTGCTACTTTGCCGAATTGGTTTATTAGGTGTAGGAGTTTGGGTACTGAGTTTTTTGGGTCCTTCAGATATAAGATCATGTCGTCTGCGAATAGGGATAACTTGATTTCTTCCTTGCTGATGTGGATCCCTTTGATGTCCTCCTCTTGCCTTATTGCTATGGCTAGGGATTCCAGCACTATGTTGAACAGAAGTGGGGAGAGTGGGCATCCATGTCTTGTTCCTGAGTTTAGGGGGAATGATTTAAGTTTCTCTCCATTTAATATGATATTAGCAGTTGGTCTGTTGTATATGGCTTTTATTGTTTTGAGGAATGTTCCATCTATTCCTGTTCTCTCCAAAGCTTTTAATAGGTATGGATGTTGTATTTTGTCAAAGGCTTTTTGGGCATCGACTGAGATAACAATGTAATTCTTAATTTTAGATCTGTTTATGTGGTGAATTACGTTGATTGATTTACGGATGTTGAACCATCCTTGTGACTGAGGGATGAAGCCTACTTGGTCATGATGTATGATTTTCTTGATCAGTTTCTGGATCCTGTAAGCTAATATTTTATTGAGGATCTTTGCATCTGTGTTCATTAGTAATATTGGTCTGTAGTTCTCTTTTTTTGTTGGATCTTTGCCTGGTTTGGGAATGAGTATGATATTAGCTTCATAGAATGAGTTTGGGATTTCTCCCTCTGTTTCTATTTCGCGGAAGAGTTTGAGGAGTATTGGTATTAGCTCCTCACTAAAAGTTTTGTAGAATTCGTTGGTGAATCCATCTGGGCCTGGGCTTTTCTTAGTAGGGAGGTTCTTGATTACCTCCTGTATCTCACCGTAAGTTATTGGTTTATGTAGTTGATTTATTTCTTCTTGGTTCAGTTTGGGCAGTTTGTACTTCTCTAAGAATTGATCCATTTCTGTAAAATTATTGTTTTTTGCTGAGTAGAGGTTTTGGAAATAGCTCCTTATGATTGTTTAAATATCGTGTGTACTTGTTGTAATTTTTCTGGTGGAGTCCCTGATTTTACATATATGAGTCTCTTCTCTTCTTTTTTTTGTAAGTCTTGCGAGGGGTCTGTCAATTTTGTTTATTTTCTCAAAGAACCAGCTTTTAGTCTTATTTATTTGTTGAATGGTCTTTCTATTTTCAATCAGATTTATCTCTTCTTTAATCTTTGTGATCTCTCCCCCCTCCTAGTCGTTTTAGATTCTGTCATTTCTTGTTTCTCCAGTTGTTTTAATTTCATCGTGAGGGTATTCACCTGCTCTGCTTCCATTCTTTTAATGTGGGTGCTGAGTGCAGTGATGTTGCCCCTCAGTACTGCCTTAGCTGTGTCCCATAGGTTTCTTTGTGATGTGTTTTCTTTGTCATTGTGGCTTATGAATTCGTTGATTTCATCTTTAATTTGGTCTGTGGCCCAAGTGTTGGATAGCAGCGTGGGGTTTAGCCTCCAAGAGTGTGAATAGCCTCTGTGGTATCCTTTGTTGTTGAGGGTTACCTTTAATCCACTGTGATCAGATATAATACATGCGATGATGTCAATACTTTTGTATTTGCTGAGGTTCTTTGTGTGGGCTATGACGTGGTCTATTTTGGAATATGATCCATGGGCTGCTGAAAAGAAGGTGTATTGGGTTTCTGTAGGTTGAAAAGTTCTGTATAAGTCTGTTAGATCCATTTGGGAAATGGTGTTATTTAGGTCCTCAGCTCCCTCACTAATCCTCTGGGTGTTGGACCTGTCTCTTGGAGAGAGAGGAGTATTAAAGTCACCCACTATGATTGTGTTTGCTTCTATCTTGCTCTGTAATTCTGTGAGAATTTGCTTGACATATGTAGGGCCTCTTTTGTTCGATGAGTATACATTTATCACCGTGATTTCTTGATTCTGGATTTTTCCTTGTATTAATATGTAGTGTCCTTCTTTGTCTTTTTGAGTGGACTTTAATGAGAAGTCCAGCTTGTCTGAGATCAGAATGGCTACACCTGCCGTTTTGGTGGGTGTATTTGCTTGGTAGATCTTGCTCCATCCTTTCATTCGAAGCCTGTTTTTGTCCCTTGCTGTAAGGTGGGTCTCTTGTAGACAGCAGATGTCAACTTTTTGTTTGCGAATCCATTCTGCCAGTCTGCTCCTCTTGATCGGGGAGTTTAAACCATTTATATTTAAAGAGATCAAGGATAAGGGTGGTTTTTCTCCTTCCATTTTCTTGTTGGGCTGTTTTTTCCTCTTTTTTTTTCTGTCTTTAGTGAGTTGGTCTTTCTGCTGGACTTTGGCTATTGAAGTTTCTTTCTGATTCTGTCTGTGTGTCTTTTACGATGTCTGCTGGGTGGGGTTCCCCTCTTAATAGTCGCTGTAGGGCTGGTTTTTTATTCACATACTCCTTTAGCTCCTCTTTGTTGTGGAAAGATCTGGTTCTCCCTTCGAATGTGAACTCCAATTTCGCTGCATATTTGATCCGAGGTTGTAAATTGTTATTCTGAAGTACTTGGATGGTGTTCTTCCACTCACTTCGAGCTTGGTATGTTTGTGTGGATAAGTCAGATGTTATTTGAATCCTCTTCCCATTGAAAAAAGTTTCCTTCTTCGCTTTGGTTGAATTCAGAATTTGCTCTTTAATCTTGAGGTCTGTAGTCTTGAATATTATGTGCCTTGGGGTGGCTTTCCTGGGGTCTGGCCTGCCAGGTGTCCTATAGGCTTTGGTTACTTGGATGGGGTCCCTTGTGAGATTGGGGAAGTTTTCTGCAATAACTTTATTGAGAACATGATTAAGCCCTCTGTTCTGGTATTCGGCTCCTTCATCTATTCCAATTATGCGCAGATTATATCTCTTGTCTTTGTCCATTAGTTCCTGGATTAGTCTTCCCTGAAGCTTCACCTTTTCTTGGAGTGTGGTCATTTTCTGGTTGTTGTCAGCTGCTTCATCGTCCAGGCGAGAGATTCTGGATTCTATATTGTCCACTCTTTGTGTTATGGTTTCAATTGCGGAGTTTATGGATGTCAGAGAGCTATTTATGGTTGTCATATCAGCTCTGATCATGGAAATTTCTTCCTTTAAAGAGTTGTATTTTAAATCTATTTTTTCATGCATTTCAATTCTCAGGATGTGGAGATTTTCTTTGAAGGCGGCTTGCATTGTATCCATTTTTGCTTCCATTTCTTTCTTGGCTTCCTGGGTATCCTTCCAGATGTCCACTCTAAACTCCTGGAATTGTTTTCTGATTTCATTTCTGACACTTTCGATCATTCCTGTTAACATGGCCTCATTTGCTTTTTTAGTCTCCATCTCTTCTTTAGTCGTGCTGCTTTTTGGAGCTGGCAAGTTGGCTTGCCCTTTGATGAACTGAGTTATGTTTCTTTGTGATTTGCGCATCTGGAGGTCTGTGTAGGTCTTCCCACCCTCCTGTGTAGGCGTGCCTATGGCAGCAGGTGCTGTCGCTGTGGCCCCGCCCACCAGTGCAGGGCACGCCTACCAGAGCGGGTGCTGTCGTCTGGGGCCCCGCCCTCCTGTATAGTGTGCGTCCACTACAACAGGCACTTTAGCGGGATATGCCTCCCAGAGCGAGCCCCGGGTTGTTGGGTTGTGCTTGCGCCCTCCTGCGAGTCCGTTGGGGGGCGGTATGTGTGGGGTCCAGTGGGATCGACTGTCCGGGTGTGGCTTGGCACCTTCAGACCTCTCCTCCGCTGTGAGGGGGGGACGTGATCTGGCTCAGGTGACCCTGCTGGGCTGGTATTGCCCACCAGCGCCTGTGATTTTAGTTGTAAGAGTCTGCGAGGTCCAGGCGCCCTGGGTGGGGCTTGCCCTGCTGGCTGTCCCCCGGCCCCTGTTGGGAAGGGGGCGGGGCTGTTCTGCCAGTTCAGGAACATGTGGAGCCGTGGGGCTGCTCCGCCCTTTCCCTGCTAAACTGACTTTCCAATGCCTGATGGGTGCTCCCCGCCTGATTTGGGGATTCTTTGTTCCCTCGGGGTGGGGAGGGGGAGGGAGGGAGATCTAGCTCCTTTGTCGGGCTTGGGTCTCCCATTGGGGGAGGGGGTAATGGGGGACTCACAGTTGCTGCTTTGTGTGTGTGTCCCGCGCAGCCGTTGGCCCTTCAGGGTTGGCAAAGTGTCATGGTGGCTTCCCCAGTTCCCTCTTTCTGCCGCGCTGGGTTCCCTTGTCTGAACCCGGTGTGGACCCGAACTTCTCGTCGCTGCTGGTGTGTGTCTTGGTCCGCACCCTGCCTTGTGTCCGTGGGGTCTCCCGCTATATGAATTCTGTGCTCCTGGCAGCCTGTCTGCCGATCGCCAGGTTCCCTTTTCCTAGCCTGGCCCTGTTTAGGCCAGGGTCGGCTGGTGGGGGGAGCGTGCCCCGGAGATTCCCCGGCTCCGTGTAGGTTTTTGGTTCTTCTTTTTTTGCTCCTTTTTGTTTTCCTGCGTTTCTCCATTGCTTCTGGATGCTGGTTTTGCTGGGTTCTTGATGGGGTGTTGGGTGTTGGAGTTCCCAGCTCACTATTCAGTTGGAGCAAGTCGGGGTGCCTCCCTATTCTGTCAGCGCCATCTTTCTCTCGCTCTATTTTTGTTTCTAATACACAGTTTAAAAATGTTTTCGTAGACACCATTTTAATACACTTTTAAATACAAAAAGTTTGTTTTTATTTCAAAGCAATTAAAACACATTACAGGGGCTGGGAATATGGCCTAGTGGCAAAAGTGCTTGCCTCATATACATGAAGCCCTGGGTTCAATTCCCCAGCACTACATATATAGAAAATGACCAGAAGAGGCACTGTGGCTCAAGTGGTAGAGTGCTAGCCTTGAGCAAAAAGAAGCCAAGGACAGTGCTGGGGCTCTGAGTCCAAGGCCCAGGACTGGCAAAACAAAACAAAACAAAACAAAAACAACATTACAAGTGCAGTTTAAAAAGAACTGGGAAAGTCATTTAAATGAGAAATACACATCACACAGAAAGACACATGCAGATAGATTGCTTTAAAATTTCAGTCACAGTACTGCATACAAAGTACCAAAACAAATACTGACTTTATGAACAAAATTAATGAGTTTATTAGGTTTCATTAGTTGAGAAAGTGAATAACTTTATCTACATAGATAGCTATGAATAAGAAAAGGATAAATAAATTGTTTTAGGTAATCTTCACAAAAATATCCACAAAAATATTCATAAAATGTTTCATAGTAAGATCTGTTCTAGAATATGTAACTTTACATAAACTTGTGATTTATATATAGTATATACATTCATATATACATAGTAAAACTGTAGAATTGATGACATATGCATATATTTTGCTACTACATTGGCTTTTAAACTCACCTTTTTAAATTCCTTACTTATTTGTATATATTTTTAAAAATTAACTCCGTTTAATGTAGTCTGTGAGTGTTATATACACTTAAAATTACTTTGGATTAATATAGAAAAATGGAATAATATTAACTTTTAACACAACTGTTAGGTATTACTATTTTATCCTACAGATGAAAAATATTGGGAGCAATACATATGTATTTAATTACTATTATTCATATACAAAACACAGATACTAGTATTCACATTTGTGTGTTTTTATGCTGTTATTCATGCCACCTAATTGAGGATCCACATATTCATTGTTATGATCATTGTTATGGCTCTATTAATTTGAGAAGGAGATTCCTGTGTGGGGATATAACAGTTTTACATTGGGAAAATGTATTTATATTTCCCCTGTGTGTTTCTGTAATCATATATGTGACAACAAGCCTTGATGGAAGCATTTGCACTACCTTTCTCCTAGTGGTATACAAGAAATCACTTTTAATTTTTGAAAGTCACTAATGTGATGAGCAAAATGGTATCTTACAAGTTACCTTACAATTCATCAAAATCTAACAGGAAAATTAACCACGTAAATTCACATACTTTCCCAATGTCACTTTGCTGCCATGCACCTCAGGATGAAAGGTTAATGGAAGTGAATCATTTACTATGCTTAATTCCAGCTCTATTTCATAGAAAGGGCTACATTCCAATGTGGATCATGTCTACTTCTAAAAATGAGGTGATAGGGAGGAAAATAAATTTCAATGTTCCTGTTGTGATCATGGCAACATGAAATGATGAGTTGCTATAATAGGGCTGAAAAATCCGCAAGTACCAACACTGCACGCTCTTCTCCATAACAGATAGTACTAAGGCATGATTAGTTCATTCTGGTTGAATAAAAATGGGCATTCAGGTAGATGCCCAAAAGTGGGGCTGCTGGGTCATGGGTGAGCTCTATGTTTAGCCTTCTGAGGAATCTCCATAGTGCTTGCCAGAGTGGCTGAACCAGTTTACATTCACACCAGCAATGGAGTAGTGTTCCCTTTTGGCCACATCCCTCCAACAGTTGTTATTGTTAGTTTTCTTGATATATGACATTCTTACTGGGGTGAGATGGAATCTCAATGTTGTTTTGATCTGCATTTCTTTTATGGCCAGTGATGTAGAGCACTTGTCCATATGTCTCTTGGACATTTCATTTCCTCATCAGAGAAGTCTCTTTTTAAGTCTTTAGCCCACTGGTTGAGGGGGCTATTGGTTCTTTGCGGTTTTGTTTTGGAGGAATGTAATTTTTTTAGTTCTGCATATATTTTAGATATGAGGCCTTTGTCCATTGTATGGCTGGTAAATATCTTTTCCCAATCTGTGGGCTTTCTGTTTATCTTGCAAGCTATGTCCTTTGCCCTGCAGAGCTCTGCAGTTTGATGCAGTCTCATTTGTCCATCCTTTCTTTGATTTGTAGCATTTCTGGATCTTTGCTAAGGAAGTTCTGTCCTGTGCCAAGGAGCTCAAGTGTTTCTCCTACACCTTCCTTTAGTGTTTTCAGGGTATCTGTTTTAATTTTGAGGTCTTTGATCCAAAACACACTAAAGCCACCAGCACAAGAATGTTCATCACGGCACAATTTGTCGTAGCTAGAATATGGAACCAACCCAGATGCCCCTCAGTAGATGAATGGATCAGGAAAATGTGGTACATATACACAGTGGAATTTTATGCCTCTATCAGAAAGAATGACATTGCCCCATTTGTAAGGAAATGGAAATACTTGGAAAAAATTATACTGAGTGAAGTGAGCCAGACCCAAAACTCATGGACTCTATGGTCTCCCTCATAGGGAATAATTATCACAGGTTTAGGCAAGTCACAGCAGAGGATCACAACAGCCCAATAGCTATATCCTTATCAACACAAAAGATGATGCTAAGTGAAATGAACTCCATGTTATGAAAACGATTGTTATATCACTGTTTTAACTACTGTCATGTGCTATGTGTAACTGTAGCTTCTATTATTGATGATCTTCTTGTATCCTCTTCCTGTGGTGTACTTGCACTATCTCTGTATCTTATCTGAGTACATTGGAAACCTTGTATACTGGTATCAGAACTAGGAAACTGAAAGGGAATACCAAAATCGAGAGACACAGGGTAAAAAAGACAAACAACTACAAAAGCAATTCTCGCAAAATTGTTTGGTATAAATGAACTGAACAACTCATGGGGGGAAAAGGAGAGTGAGACGAGGGAGGGAGGAATGAGGGAAGAGGTAACAAACAGTACAAGAAATGTATCCAATGCCTAACGTATGAAACTAACCTCTCTGTACATCAGTTTGACAATAAAACACACACACACATACACACACACACACACACACACAATGAGCATTCAGACACTTCTTGCTCAAGACCACATGTAGCCACTGACAATTATTTTGTACATTCATTTAGGAGAAAAACCTGGAATAGGTGCACTTTTTCAACTTACACTCTGGTATGTTTGGTTAATAACTTTCAACATGTGAGTGTGTAAGTCCTCCACGTTTATGAATTGAAATGATTTTATTTTCTGTCCATTCAGAAACTTAGCATGGGCTAATCATTGCTAAAATTAACAATATGTGCCATGAGAGAATTATCATGTAGTATTGTCAGAAGTACATGCAATAATACAATGTTACCACTGAGCAATATGTATTATAAAAAAAATCTATTGTTCATTTAGAATTCACTAGACACTGGACACTATTCCACGTGCCTATCTGTAGTATTCCATATGTTCACTACATCATCATTACAAAATGACTATTCTCACAATCTCTAATTTGTTAGTAAAGAAAAAGAGGCACAAAAATTAAATAACACACCCAAATGAGGATGTAAATACTAAATGTATCTTGCTAACTACGTAGATACTGCATGGTGATTGACTTTGAACCCAGGAATTACAATGCTACATATCTGCCATCTCATCCTTATCCAATTAATGTTGCCTATCAGCTGATGCTAGCTACAGAAAGACACTTGGAAAATTAAATTCATTCCATATAATGTTTAATCTCATCTTAGAAATATCAAAGATTTGATTCCCTAGTAGTCCCATTGGCAACACATTTCTGTTTTGTACTATGGTATCTATATTTAAAAATAAAGATAGATGAGTTGGAACACAAATCCAAGAATTTGAATGACTGTGAACTGTGGGCTTCCTAGGGTGGGGGAATTTCAATCTACTATGGTTTATTGATCATGTTTTACATGAGGATACTATTAAGAAGCACACTGGTAAGACAGAAAGTTATTACTAATGGAGAAAAATATTTCCTAAATAAAGCACATAGATGCAAGTCAAGAAAGATACTCATGTGCAAAATAAAAAATTACATACTGGGTGCATAAATGTTATGCACTTTTGAGAGTGATTACAACCAAATATATTTCTTATAAAACTTGAGAAAATAGAAGAAATGCTGCATATTTTGAAAATCAAGACTTAATTGGCATAAGCCTTGTTGGATGAATCTTTATTACTGAGGAAAAGTATTTAAGAAACTATACTTGGCTATTATTTCACTTGCGCATGAACCACAGACTGGCTGGTTTCTATGGTAAAGCATTTTAAATAAGATTTTAATCCCTTTATCTAATTCTTCCATCAAGCTTTTTAATGCTTTATGACTTTTGAGGAGTATTCAGAAATGTTACGTTCAAATAAGAGATAAAACAAAAATAAAATGTGTTGAGGCATGAGAGGAAAGGAAATTATATTTTGATATTTATCTACAAAGCAATACAAAATGAAAAAGAGGAATGAAAAAATAGCATAACAGGGTTGTATTTGTAAGCTAACCAGCTGTTTATCACATTTTAAAATTATACACATAGTTTAATAAGCTAATTCCTTTGCCAGTTTTGAGAAATAGATGCATTTTTGTTGTCGTCAATGAAAATTATTAACAACTTTTGAGAAATACTAAAACAAACACTATATCAGTAGAGAACATAACTATTTCTCAAAAAAGAGAGGAAAGGGAGAGGAGGGAGAAAGAGAGGAACATAGAGAGGAAAAGAGAAAAAGAAAGAAGTAAAAGAGGGAAGAAACTAGGAAAGACAAGAAAGAAGAGATAAGGCACATTGGAATGATCAAAAACTACTTAAGTTACAGACCATTTTTGTTAAAAAATAAAGAGCTGTGATAAATGTGCAAATTTTATCAGAGCTACTATACATATAAAATTGTTTACTGTCATATTGGTCTTATGTTATTAACAAGACCAAATAATTTTATATATAAATTACATTTGTGTGTATATAATATCTTACATATTAACATGTAAATTGGATGTCAACATTAACTGCTTTATTTAATATAAAACAAATAGTAAGTAACTTATTATACTAAATATATCTGTAAATTAACTGTCATGGTATCAGCATGGTTGAAATGTGAGTCAGGTAACTGTGACAGAGTAAAATACCTGGCTCAAATACATTCCTCTCATTTTCTCCAGACGGATTTTCATATGGTTTTCCTGTTTATTGTGAAGGTAAGATTTAGCTTAGCAGTTGTGTCTAGTAAGAGTTATGTACATTAGCTTAAAGCCAAGGCTGAAGAAGCAGCAGTAACTACTGAAGAAGTTTATCAAGAGTAAAATCAGACCCCAGAGAACTGTGACTGGACAAGGCCACATAATTGAAACACAGTTATTATGATAACATAAACCTTTCCTGTTATGTTTAGAGGTTAGTGTTTAGTGGTTTTCATGTTTAGTGGTTAAGATTAAAAAATTAAATTTTAATATAAGATATGTGATGTAATTTTATATATAATTATCAACTCATTTTTGTTACAAGTATTAAAGAAATAATTTATAATGCAATTATATTTACTATTAGTCATATGTGTAAGACACTGCTCTTTAATAAACATGATTTCTTTCAATAATAATTATTTATAATCAAAACAGATAGTAGTCTAACAATTCTATAGTCAAAGTGTAAAATTAAAAATTCTGTTGACTGTAGCATTTATTGAATAATTTTCTATCATATACTGCATTGTTTTCAATATTAAATAAGGGTTCACAAAATTGAAGGGAAATTGAAAATGTACATGTCCAATGGGAAAGTATAACATATATCAAACTCATATAAATTGATATAACTATTTATATTTTATTAATTAAATTGGTTTCCAGTATTATAAAGCTGTGTTCCAACATAAAACATTTCTTTTTTTTTAAGTTTTTATTATAAAACTGATGTACAGAGAGGTTACAGTTTCATACGTTAGGCATTGGATACATTTCTTGTACTCTTTGTTACCTTATCCCTCATACCCCCTTCCCCCCTCCCCCTTTCCCCCCCTGAGGTGTTCAGTTCGCTTACACCAAACAGTTTTGCAAGTATTGCTTTTGTTGTTGTTTCTCTTATTTTACCCTTTGTCTCTCAATTTTGGTATTCCCTTTGAATTTCCTAATTCTAATACCAGTACACACGGTTTCCAATATACTCAGATAAGATTACAGAGATAGTGTAGATACAATCACAAGAAGGTTATACACAAACATCATCAATAGTAGAAACTACAGATACGCATGGGATGTTGAAAGTAGTTACAACTGTGATATAACAATCATTTCCATAAAATGGAGTTCATTTCACTTAGCATCATCTTATGTGATCATAAGGGTATAGCTATTGGGCTCTTGTGATCCTCTGCTGTGACTTGCCTAAACCTGTGCTAATTATTCCCAATAAGGGAGACCATAGAGTCCATGTTTCTTTGGGTCTGGCTCACTTCACTTAGTATAATTTTTTCCAAGTCCTTCCATTTCCTTACAAATGGGGCAATGCCATTCTTTCTGATAGAGGCATAAAATTCCATTGTGTATATGTACCACATTTTCCTGATCCATTTGTCTACGGAGGGGCATCTGGGTTGGTTCCAGATTCTCGCTATGACAAATTGCGCTGCAATGAACATTGTTGTGCTGGTGGCTTTACTGTGATTTTGTTTGTAGTATAAAACATTTCTTGAGTTAATAAAAATATTTTATTCTGTATCAAATATTTGCAATTAAAAGCACATACTAGGTATTTGGAATGACATATATCACCATGTATAAAGTAACAGGGTCTCTCACGCATTTCTCTCTCTCTATATGAATATACATATATATGTATATGTATATATATGCATATATGTATGTATATGAGTACACACACATATATATACATTTATATATGTGTATATATGTGTCTTTAGCTAATATTGATTACAACCTGGTTCACAGAGCCTCATATTTGTTTAGAATGGGTAGAATTAATAAACAGAAAATATTGAGAATAAAGCCTGACATACATAATGTGCTTAGTTAAGCTATTTTATGAGTCAAAATTTTCATTATTATGAATTATGTAAAACTTGTATTATTTTTATTATTAAAATCATATAGGGACACATGGATGATACTAGATGATGGTAGGCCAATGAGAATGAGCAGAGTGATTAAAGAAAAAGTAGAAATGATTCTTGTGAAATGAACAATGTATTCTCCCCTGGTGAGAAGTGAAGATAACTGCTATTGCAGACACTAAAGTTCCTTATGATGCCTTCCTGCCTCTCTAGGGAGTAATATGGTGACAAGTGTGGGAATGGGTCACTCCAGTGTATCTCCACTTCACTCTGCCCTTGTGCTTTAGCTCTGCCATTACCTCTCCGAGATGTGAAATAGTTTGAAATAATGTCATCCCTAAACTCTTTGGCTTGTAAAGTAACAGCACAGTCCCTGATGTTTGGGGATTCTCTGTGTGAGTACAACTTGTAGTCTCCTCATAGATATGTGCTGGCTCAAGGTCAAGGCATATTGTTCTCTGCTTGCTGAATTGGTACCCTATGACTTGTGTGAATGTGTGTATCTCTGTGTCAGTGGAGTTTATGTGAATCTATGTTCAGATTTCCAGTGTATAAGTGTATGAGTCACACTGAAATAGGACCTAACATCATCTTCATACTACCATCTCCAAAAACCCTAATGCCAAGTAAAGTCATATTCTAAGTGTCTGAGGATCAAAGACAATTCAACCAATAACACTTCTTCATGCTTCAAGAATTCTTTTCTTTATCTTTTCTCAAGTTTACCTCTCAGTATTTGTTTCCATTTCTAAGATGAACATGTGTGAAAAACAAAAGCTTCAACAGATTGGTCTACAGGCATTCAGTTTTGTTAGACGTTAACAATGCACACGGAGGTTATTAATAATCCATTTTTGCATGTAAATATTTTAAAAGGAGAGGAAGTCAAATGATGATAGGGGAGGGGAGCTCAGTGGGTTAAGAACAGAGAGACTATATTTCAGGTCAACTATAACAAATATTCTGATTCCAAGTTTCATACTGAATCCTTTTGTAAAACCAATTCTTCCTAAATATACCCAATCATAGTACTTTTCTTTAGTCTGCTCATGTGAACCATCACTTCTTTTTTCTGTATTCCTGTTACATTAAAGAGAAGAATATAAACAACAGACAGTTTTGCAATTTCTCAATTCTATAATTTTGGAGCTATGTTTCTTACAGAAAAGTGTTAATTGTGTTGAAGAAATAATACAGAAGGTATTTCCCATTTGTAGGATTATGAACCCACAGAATATCAGGGTCTGAAACTTCTATACCTTGTTATCTTGCTAAGATTAGTTTTCTAAATTTATCTGACCAAGGGTAGCTCTATTTCAGACTTTGTACTCCAGCAACTCATGGGCAGGCTTTTGGAAAAACTATCTTCATACATTTAGCATGTCCTCTTTAGTGAATTATCAACTACTTCTGGAGTTATCTCACAAAATACTCTTCACCACACTAAAGCCACTCTGATATTCAATAGGGCATAAAATAGCAAATCCAGAAGAAATGGTAACAATATTTTATTTTGTTGAATGTAATTTGTAACTACAATCAACACTTAAAGACATGCATGTAAGTACGCTTGCCGTCACTTATTCTACCCTTTTCTTCCCATCCTAATTATTTATCTTGTTAAAATAATAAAATAATCAATTTTTGTCTTTCCAATAAAAGAATATGTCCATCTAAAGGCAGGCCTCATGGTACATGACTGTAATCTAGAACACTAGTAGAGAGATCAAGAAGATGACAGGGGCTGGGGATATGGCCTAGTGGCAAAGAGTGCTTGCCTCCTATACATGAAGCCCTGGGTTCAATTCCCCAGCACCACATATACAGAAAAAGGCCAGAAGTGGCACTGTGGCTCAAGTGGCAGAGTGCTAGCTTTGAGCAAAAAGAACCCTGGGATAGTGCTCAGGCCCTGAGCCCAAGCCCCAGGACTGGCAAAAAAAAAAAAGAAGATGACAGGTCTGAGACTTATATTGGCCTCAGAGACTATTTCTCACCATAAACAAAAAAAAAGAAAATAATACATTAATTTTACTCTGGTATTTTATGAGCCACAGATTTTTAAGACTGAATCTCACAGTCTGTCACTTGACATTTAACATGAGCACTGATGAATGGTCAGGATCAACAATGTTCTTTAAATTGAAGAACAAAACATTCACCAGTTGTCATAGATGTTTTTAGCAAAAATTATCTGCTCCAAATTACCTGCTCAGATAAGGCAGTTTATACTGACTTTCTGCCTGTTTTTTCATATATAATCAAAACAGATAAACCAGTACTAGTTACATTGTAATTACTTCAGAATATTTATAGCATCATTTCAAAAGGAAGAATTCAGTTTGAAATGTGCCTCCTAAGATCCTATATGTTCTGATTTTCCACACTAATTTCTTTATTAAGAATTATTGATGCAAAGACAGAAAGCCAGATTGACATTGATAGCTGCCTTTAATAAAAGTTAGCGGTGAAAAATTATCCTGTCTTTGACATTCTATGCTACAGTCTGTTTGCTGAAGAGAAATAGAATACAAATTAGGACAGAAGGAAGTTGGGGTTTGAGATAATGAATTTGTTATATATGGAAGACAATGATATATGAGCTAAGTAGTGTCTGAATTCTACAAAAATTATTGGTTAGATCTATCACTTAGTGTTATTTGCATGCATTACTGTACAGGAGGAGAGGACAAAGGTAGGCAGCAGGTTTGGAGATAATGATGGTGTCTTGCTCTTGGTTCTCTCACTTTCTGTGTTAGGATCTTGGCTCATCTGCAAGAATAGCTCACAGTGAGAGGGCAGGAATGACTTCATAACTAAACTGCCTGGATCTTTTCCATATCTATGGCTCACTTGAATCCTTTCAGTGGGTACTGAATTGTAGAGTGAAGCAGAATTTAATCAGCGTTTGTTTAAGATTGACCACATTTCAAGCAAAATGGAAACCAGTAAGTCTCCTTAGATCTGAGCCACCTAAGTTGGTTTTGCTAGAAGGCAAAAAAGTTAATGTACTAACATGTATTATGTATTGAAATGTGAATGGATGTTTATAATTCCCAGAAGCTCCAACATCTTTTTCTGTCTCAGTCAGTATGACTTTGTCCAGTTTTCTGGATGACTATTTTTCTTACTTATGCCTATTTCCAATGCTTCATATTTCACAGATAAATTAATGATAATCAATTCATGTCAGCAAGTATTGACATGGCCATCCCTCTACTGCACTAATGTTTCAGAAGCGTACACTTACTCTTCTACAGTAGCATATACGTAGTCTCACACAAGGTGCAATCAGTGAATTTTAATTCTCAAGCATTCTTCTATGAATGTGATGTAGCATTCAGTAATTAGTTGTTGTTACCCTTAAGAATTATCTGTAATTTAAACAAATTGTCTGAAATAAATAGCTATGGATTTTTCTGATTCCTCACATAAGAGAACTTATCACCACATAATGGATTATTAATGACAAAAGACTAGTTATCTTGGTTTTTATCCTCTGATATGCCATCATAGAATGTTTAGTGGTGTAACAAAATACTGAATGTAACTCATCTGATGAGATTTTTTAACCTCATTTCTGAGGTGTCAATATTTTGAGATTCTTGCCTTTGCACAAACAAAAGACATACCTTGTTGCCCATAAAATTTTAATCACTGAAAATTAATCATGCTTGGTTATTGGTATTTATAATGTTGATATTTTGTTAAATGTAGTTCACAAAAATAAGATAGTAGCTTGTCCAGGGAAAGTAACCCCATGTTCGCATTCTCCATACTTCATAAAATTATTTTATGACTACAGTATTCACAAAGTAACCATGTAATAAGTTTTATCAATAATTTTTACCTTCAACTGTCAGAATCAAATTAAAGTGTTCAAAATATCTTATAGTCTGTGTGACTTCTATATTATTAATAGGGAAGTATAAATGGGAATATCTTAGTAGGATATATTTATACATATCTATTTCTATCTATGTACATGTATATACAGCTATCTTGTTCTTCCTTTGTTTTTATATGTATATGTGTGTATACACCAGGATGAATCTTTCAGGAAGAAAGAAAAGAAAAAATTATAAAAGCTTTTGAAAGAAAGGGAATTAAATGGTCCAATTTTATACATCTACATTGATAATTTCTATTATTTCTTTCCTTCAAATGATTATAATATAAAGTACTTTAATCCTGCACATTCATATAGGAACATATCAGCATGTAAATTACTTATATGTTCATCTCATATGACATAAGGAATAATTTTGGTGTAAACAATAATTTCAGATTTTCTGAAGATAAGAAAAAGAACTATCTTTAAATAACATGGGCATACTTTTAGTGATATATTTTATGACCTTGATATTTTTGAAAGGCACTGGACATGTATTATATAAAATTTCCTTCAGTTTCAGTTCATTGGCTATTTTATCATGATGATTGGGGATTACGGATTACATTGGAGAAATTAAAAGCACACGAATGAAATGGTCTTCCCACAAGCATTTGGTACCAACATGACTTGTGCCCATTCATGCTAGTCTTCATCATTGCCCTAAAGTAGTGTTTGTCAAGTTATCCACTCTGAAAATTATTTAAACAGAAAGAATAAAATTATTTTTCAGGCTTTAAGAAAGGAAAGAAAATGCAAAGAAACTAGTGTGGCTACAAGACAGGAGGGAAAGTAATATAAGGATAATTGAAAAAAATCTAACTCATAGACATATGACAAAGTGTAAAATATCTGCTTTTGTTTTGTGGTTAATGTGGAAACAAATACTATGTTTTCCAATGATTTCTTTGCCTATCATCGATATAAAGTGAGGCTAGACAAGGGTTACTACTAGTAGAAAAGGTGATAATCAGAATGTTAATATAATTTGATTACAAATACAGTGACAATGCACCTGGCTAAATTTCATGCAGTAAAATTTTAGCATAAACAAAGATGTTTCTCTGATAATTATTTTTATTTTCCAGTGATTATTTATTTTATTTTTCTTCATTTTATCTCTATTAGACTGTACCCATAAGCATGTAAATATCTTATTAAAAGAAATCACTTTACAATTACAGAGAAACCAAATTTAATAATGTGTACACATTATAGCTCACTTCCTTTGATGATATGTTCATTTCTTCTGTCTTCAATGGTTCTCTTCTAATGTATTCTTGAACTCACTCAGTCCATGCTCTTCTGCAATGTTCTACTAAGGTCAATCGTGCAAATTCCCAATGTACTCCACATTTTGCTGAATCCAAAATTATTGTCACCATCTTACCTGAGTCACCAATTGTACTAATATTTTCCTCTTCATGATGTTTGTGATAATACAGAGAAGAACATATTTTCGATATCATTTTCTCTGGACGGCAACTTAATGTTGAAATGATTATTCAGCTGCCAGTTACTTTACATGAAGTCAGAGAATTACTTTACAACAGAAGCCACACCAAACATAAAAAGACATTTGCCACATATTAAGAAATAAGATTAGAGGAGGATAATGTAAACTGCATTGAAGATTTGCAAAACACAACTTATAAACCCAGAGAAACCTTTGAAATAATAAATTCAAAGAGAGAATAATTTGGTTGAATTGATTAAATATGTAATAGGCATGGTTGACATTAAAAGCTACAAGCAACGTGAATAACTATGTGGTCTCAGGAGTCATACCTCATGAGACTGTGAAACTCTTGCTTATTACTTGGATTTTATATATTCCCCAATGGTGATAATACAGTGTACATCTTACGGTTTTTATTAAGATAAAGTATTTTCACAAATTTACAATACTTGTCTCATACTATAACCAATACAAGGTTCACAAAAGCATAAACCATTAAATAGTTATATACAGTATCAGTTCAGTTTCTCATTGTCATTAACATCAGATACTCTGCACAGTTTCTTTTCACACACATTTTCCTGCCTCACCATTTTGTAGATATTTCTGAATCAACTACTCAATGAATAAAATAATGTATAGTGCTGTATGGGCCTTGCTAGCTTTTGTTTGCTCAAGCAAACTGTAATTGATAGTCAAGTATAAGAATATGTTCACAATCATAGCCCTCAATACAAATGGAAATTTATGTGCAGATTCCACTAAAGGAAAACATAGTCAAAATATTGATCACCAAAAAACATTAAATATTCAATAGATTAGGAGATCGAGAACTGAAGTCGATTATAAGTGTTTGAGAATGTAGTAGTTAAAATTTGCACTTTTCCATGTGGTGATTTGGTAGAGTGCTAAAGGATTATACATTGTTATAATTAAAAAAACATGAAATCTTTTCGAAAAGAAATTAGATTTTGACAAAATGGCAACCAACATAGAATACATTCCAAAAGACTTTTGCAGCTGAAATACATCATTTTTACAAAGATTAGGTAAATGTTTGTGGGATGCTCTAAGCAAATTCCTGCTTCAGTGTTTTTCTATTTTGTACAACATATTATTACAGGACACTTTCTACTTTCTAAATTTACAGGAGTGTTTTCATATGTATTTCCTTCACAACTAGGAAGTTTCTGCTCAAAATTTAACCCTCCTGAGAAGAATAGATTCAAAAATTGTCTGTAATCCACTTCAATATATTCATTCTAGATTTAATATTCTATTCAATATGCAATTTTAATTTCTAACTTGCTAATTCCAAATTTGTGTATTATCAGACACTTAACATATGTGTATACAAATGTACAGAGTCTAATTTTCCAGATTCCCTATTTTTCTAATCTCATTATAGATTATACATTTTTCATATTATTTACCATGCAATAAAATGTTTATTAGTTTGTCTTATAAGCTTCTTTATGAGCCAAGTAAACTACTTTGCAATATTAGAAGTTCTAGACTGCTTAAAAGAATTGTTTTTAGAAACTGTAACTGACTTTGGTACCCTGGATATTGTATATTGTATATATGTGTACTGGAACTAGGGAAGGAAAGGAGAATTTCAAAATTGAGAGACAAAGGACATAAAGACAAACCAATACAACATCAATAGTTACAAAACCATATGCTGTAAACCACCTGTACAGCTCATGGCGGAGAGGGAAATGGGGAGGGCAGAAGGAGGGGGAAAAATGAGGGAGGAGGTAACAAGTTGAATAAGAAATGTACGTAATGCCTTGTGTTTGAAACTATATCACCTCTGTACATCACTTTGACAATAAAGAAATGAATAATTTTTTTAAAGTAACTAAAATGTTAAAAAATTATATTTTAGAGTGCTTCATGATTCTGATATGGCCTTTAGAATAAACTGTGTTAACACAAATTTTAAAAAGATTCATTGTAATTCATTTGGATATTTATGAACATATAAATGAATCTTTAAATATGCAAATATTCTGCGGTAATTGGCAATTGCTTGGTGAAGATGTTTGGCAGTGACTAGATATTTTCTAAACTAATTCCTTAGTTCAGGAAAATGTTAATTAAACTGCAATTGATTTAAAATTACATAATGTAGTTACTATTCAGGGAAATTGTGCAGGCAATGCAGAAGGCATGGCTGTCTTTGTCATATGTAAATAGTACCTGTTTTGTATGAAAGATAGTCTACTCACAAAATAAATACAGCATTCAAACTGTTGTCTCACAGAGAGCCTGTAATTCCTCAAATGCGATGTGATCATGTTCCAAATAATTATGTTAGTCTAATTACATTTTCAATTTTCCAATTTCTATGACAATTATAATTGAGTGCTATTTTTAAGAAACACATAATTCCACTATAATGCCTACTTAATAGACTCTAGAGATTGTATTTTTCACAGTATCTAAATAATATCTTAAGAGGGAATTGGGACTTTAGGAAAATAAATTACTACATATCAGTTTGGCTTCATGTATCAGAGACTATTCTTTAGGTTATTTCATGGAATTTGGGACTCACTCTTCATTTCAGGACATAATCTCTTCTACTTGTAACTATTTTTCACTGTTAGAATAGATTACTACTTGCATGGAATTACCAATTTTGATGATAATAAATGAACTAATTTCCCTAAAAATTACCCTTTCCCTCAATATTTGCAAAGGATGTGACTAGACCCAATGTTTTCCAAAGATGAAAACAAAGAAAAAAGTTCCACTGTCATTTATTTTGAATAACTTAACACATTCTGAGTAATACTATCCCTGGATTTAGGATGGTTTGTGAAGACAAATTAGAGCCTCAGGAGAGAAAGCAATGCATTTCACCTGTTACACACAGGACACACAAATTATTTTCATATACCTGCTGTGGATAGTTATAGGCATTGAATACTCAGAGTAAGACTTGAGAAGCACTAACTCACATCAAATAGTAATTAGGTGATTCCCTATGAAGCAATGTACCCCCTTTTATTATTTGCCATTTAATTTATCTTGCTGGATATTTCTTTAAAGGATTTAATAAAAAATACCTTATGTAAAACAGTAAACAGCAAATGAAAATGCAGTTTGCATTCATGAATGAATTTTCTTAACCTTTTCCAAATCCATAAAATTATAGTAATCAATAGTTATTATCTACACCTTTGTTTCTAAATGCTCATTCAAATTACACAGTATTTCCAGCGGTATAAGAATGCATTGCCTATGTAAATGCTGTTGTCTACCATGGTTTTTAGTAAAAGCTTTTAAGAAGTATATGGCAAACCTATGATAAATATTTACAAAATCAGTTCAGTTATCTACAGAAGATAAAGTTTTAACAATCCTAAAGCTGAACATTGTATGATGTGAATGTAGTTTACCTACTCAGGCAGCTGAAAAGGGAGAAACACTTGACTTCAGGAGTTCAAAATCAGCTTGAGCAAAATAGTTAGAGCTCTTCTTAAAAGAAAGTCTAGTCACTGCCAGTGGCTCATGCATGTAATACTAGCTACTAGGAGGCTAGGATCAAAGGATCATGGTTCAAAACAGATCAGGCAGGAAAGTACACGTGATTCTATTCTCTACTTAAAACAACCCCTAAAAAGCCAGAAACTGTGGCTCAAGAGGCAGACTGCCATCCTTGAGGAAAAAAGCTAAGGGAGAGCACCAGATCACACGTCATGAGACATGTCATGCCTGAGGCATGATCAATGTGGCATGGCAAGGGGAGGGGAACACAGAGTCTGGTAATTACGATGAGGAAAAGAATCTGAATTGTGTTTAAGGGAAATTCTGGCAGGCATAAAATGTGGTATAGAGGACTGATGAGAGGCATGAGTCCAGACAGTCGCTTGTATTTTGTCCTGTTGGTATCTAATTGCACAGGATGAAGTTCCATTGGAGAGCAATTTCAATAGAAATCACCAAAGCCAGACCAGTGGCTCCGGCCTGTAATCCTAGCTACTCAGGATATGAAGATCATGGTTCAAAGCATGCCTGGGCAGGAAAGTCCAGAAGACTATCTCCAATTAAACACCAGAAGACCAGAAAGAAAAACAACAACAACAATAATACACAACTACGTTATAGAAGGGTACTCTAAATTGCAAAATTCTCTGGAATCTTCTAATTTACCACATAACATAGGGGTAATTGTAAATATGGTTTCCATTAAACTAGCTCTAAAGAACAACTAGATCTACAATACATAAAGGTTCAATCAAAGGATCAAAAGACTCAAATCCACAAGCAATACCCTCGTTAATAAGATCTAAATAATAAACTAAGGTTTTTTGTCTTAATCAGAAGAATGTATAAATATGTCTTGAATGGTTTCTTGAGGGATAACTTAGCTTTTTCCCCTCAGAAATAGATGTAATAAACCATATAAAGGTTTCTTAATTGGAGATGAACTTGTTTCACCTGCAGTATTTATATAATTTTAGTGTATTCAATTTTGACCATTTTCACTCATCTTTATACTTTTAATCTGGTAAACCTAGTCTCTCTGAAAACCAGAAGTACAGTTCTAAAGAAAGGAAATTCTCTAGCTTCAGTACTGTACTTCTTTATAAGCCTCTTTTTAATTTTTTTAGAATCATAAATATCAATTATATCAGGGTGAGGACAGCTGGAGACCTGTCTGTTATTTCCTTCTGGCTGCTATTGTGGGTTTTCTGGCTGCTTTTCTCTTCTCTAATCATGCAGAACTCTGGATGAATATTAATTAACAGATTGATGACTATATCAAAAGAGTGTCAGAGTAGGGCCAATGTAGGCAATGTTTACTCCCACATTAGTTAACTTTCCCTCAAATGAGATTTAGATTGCAACATAAATGTAACTACAATTACAGTTCTATGCTATTTCTCAAGTGTACTGTGACAAATTCGATTTTGAAAGGTTATAATAAATGAATTGGTAAGGTTTGGTATTTTAAAAGGTCAAAATGTTATCTTTTTCCTTATTTTTCATGTCATCAGATAAATGGTGATTAGTTAGTACTTAGGATTTGCAAATCAGAAAATTGTTTTTGGCAGATGCAGCAAAGTTTCAAAAGTCTGGTTTAAAAGTATACCTGCAAAATATTAGAGGTTTTCTTAACCATTTCCTTAAAATTAAGATTCAAATTTGTGCTGGCTGTCACTCAAAATGCTCTGAATAATACAGCCTCATTTTATGGTGTTTTTCCTAGTAATATCAACAGTTAATCAACTCATCAATCTATTCTATTTTTGCTTGCTTAAATATTAGCTATGATATATGTCAATTTAATTCATTGTTCCTTGAAGAAAATGATACTTCATTTGGCAAGTTAATATATATATACATATATGTGTAACATATATGTATAAGTATATATAAGTATATATTTATATATGTTACACATATATGTATAAATATTATGTATAGATATATACATATTACAAATACTCTATATAATATGTATATGTTTATACATATATATCTTGTACAGTTATAAATATTCATGAATAATTAAAATTAATTTATTTTAATGATTACAGAAATTATATTCAGAAATTGTTGTCTTTAATAGTATTCTGTACAGCTCAAAGAAACCTACCATTTTGAAATGCTTATCATAGGATTGCAAGTTCACTAATTCACCTCATTCAGACATTGTTTTGTGTTGAGAAGAAACCTTGAGCTAATAATGGCAATGATTATTATTAGTAAAACTAAAAATGAAGGACTTGATTCATAGTATTCTCTTTAACATATATGCAGTAAATTTATACTATATAATTCTGCAAACATACAAATAATATCCTTGTTGTTTATAATCCTGCAAGCTACATGTCCTGTGAATCTTCACCAGTTTCAATCCTATGTGACAGATATGAAATGTAGGGTAAGCGCTCATGTTTCCATAGACATCCTAGCTATTTTATTTTATTTTATTTTATTTTATTTATTTATTTATTTTTTTTGCCATTCCTGGGCCTTGGACTCAGGGCCTGAGCACTGTCCCTGGCTTGTTTTTTGCTCAAGGCTAGCACTCTGCCACTTGAGCCACTGCGCCACTTCTGGCCATTTTCTGTATATGTGGTGCGGGGGAATCGAACCCAGGGCTTCATGTATACAAGGCAAGCGCTCTTGCCACTAGGCTATATCCCCAGCCCCCATCCTAGCTATTTTGGAGGCTACGATAGGTAGGATCATAGTTCAAGGCCAATATACCCTCAAATATATATTAAAAGAAAATTCTGAAACCACATTTCAATAGAAAAATATGGAGTACAGTTGATGCCTATTATTGCAGCAGTGGGGAAGTTTAAATAGAAAGGTGCAGTAGACATCAGGAGACTTTGGCATAAAAATATGACCCTAACTCAAAAATTAACAGAGGATAATGGATATGAGGCATAGTCATGTGGTAGAAATCCTGTCTAAAATTGTGAGGGTCTCTGTGTGATTATTTTGAGTCTTATTTACTTTGTCATATCTCATCACATTTTAAATCTAACACTCTCATATCAGAGACACCATGCACCATTTGTCTCTTTGACTCAAGATGCCCATACACAGTGAGAGCAAAAGAGGATAGTCCTGGGAGAAAAAGCACAAAATTATAATACCCAGCACTTTTTCATATGTACATAAAATAATATACAGACTGAAACAAACCGAAAGATACAGAAACAAAGAACCTCTTCTTAATTTGTCTTATTTATATTCCTTACCTCATATATGGTGTATACCTGTGCACATGTGCACATAGGAGGGAGGCTGGGAGGAGGACACAGAATCAGTGGGAAATGGCTGAAAAGTACAGCAAAGGGACCCATCAACTGCACTGGACATTGATGAAATTGAACTAAGCAATTCAAATGGTGATAGGAGGGAGGAAACGAGAGAGAAAGAGGGAAAAGCTTATACTAAGCTAAAGGAAAGAAATGTATGTATCAGCCTATCTAGAGGAAATAATTTTATTGTTACTGTTCGTAGAGTTCATAAGCTTTGTAGATTAGAAGGTGGTGCTTGTTATTGTGAAGGTTAAATGTGTTTTTGAGTTTAGCTAAGTATAATTACACCACAGTACTGTGAAATTTATGTAATTATTTAATATAAATAAAGAAATCTTTGGGAAAAACAATTGTGAGGCCCCAAGTTGCAGCTCCAGTACCACCATCAGATCTTCATTTACCCCACTGATGCATTTTATGGTTATAAAGGATCTTTGATAAAGAAAGATTATTTACTTTTCTGATTCCACTGTGACTATGTCAATGGCATGTCTTAAAGAAGACATGAGTCATTTGGTAAATTGGCTTTCAGCAAACTATCCTGCAGAAGACCTTTGTTTAAATTTATTTGTATATTGCAACGATGTTTTCCCTGAAATTCTAGTGAGCAAGTACAACACTGGCATGCATGAAGCTTTTCCGCATGTATATGCGATGAAAATTTCAAGAGATAGCTAGAAACTCTGGCTCATCACAGTACAATGAGTGACAGATGCAACATCAAATAATGTATGTAGATTGACAGAGACACTGAGTCATTTATGTGGCAAAAAACTGGAATAGGTAAAGTCACGGATTCTTACCTGTTTTTCCAATAATTTGGGTTAAATCACAAATATTGAGAACCTTATTAAACGCACATATTGAGAGTATTATGGTTTAAACACATAGCCTTTTTCTTGTTAGAAGACGGTCTACCATTTCAGCAATTCCTCAATCCATTCCTTAAAAGTTACTTTTCAAAGAAGTTTTGCTTTTTGATTTTTCTTGAATGGACTTTGGTGATCTTATTTACACTCTCCAAGAAGCAGTGATAACAAGTGTGAAGCATAATGCTAAACTTACTGCTTGAGAAGGATTCTTAGTTTTAACCAGGACTGGCCTCAAGACAAATTTCCCCCAATTTCCTCCTGCGGTCAGTTAGGATTACAGTAATAAGCCACTGTGCCCAGCTTGATAGTGTTTGTAGTTCTATTTTTGTAAGAAAATATAGCATTTGAATACAGAAAGATGAAAATAAGTACGTATATGAACAAAAATTAGGACATTTTTTCATTGCATAAATAAAAAAATGCATTAATTAGCTTTCACATGGAAAAATGTAATTGGAGAATACAGTTTCATTTTGTTTGTTTGTTTGTTTTGCCTGTCCTGAGGCTTGAAATCAGGGCCTAGGCATTGTCCCAGAGCCTGTCTTTGCTCAAGGCTAGAGCTTTACCTCTTAAGCCACAGCTCTACTTCCTGTTTTTGAGTATTTTATTGGAGATGAGTCTCATTCAGACTTTTCTCTCCAGGCTTGCTTCGAACCCTGATCCTGTTATAGGAACCAGCTTTTATTCATTTTATGCATTTGTGTACATTTAAATATTTTTTACTATTCACAGCAACAAATAGGTTATCTTGGAAATTAACACAGCTTATTTACAGTATCAAAGAGGAATTTGTTATTCATTTATCTTTTACAATCTACCTTCCATAACAACAAAAAGATGTTTACTTTACTATAAATATTAAATATTTCACTGCAATAAGGATTATTACATTTCTTTAAGAGGAAATTAATATATCAGACTCTAAAAGAAAATAATACATAGTTAAGTGCTTTTTTACTAATTATTTTATTAATGACATCTTTACTTCAGTGTTGAGATTTTCTTTCAAAAATATTTATTATTAATATATTTCTCCTTGCATTCTTTTGATTAAATTAGTTTTATTTTATACTAGAGATAAATTCAGCCTAAGGAAATATCAATACTTTAGATAATATTTTTAAATTTAAGTTAAAGATTTAATGTGTCTATTTTACATGGAAAACATTTTCTAAAATGTTCACACAAAAGTTACTTACATTGGACTATGGGCATGATGAATGTAGATTAAAAGTTCACTAATTTTATCACTTTAGACTGTGTCTAAATTTTCTTTAGAAAAAAATTTTAGATATGTATAATAGAATTAAACTTGTGACATTGTATCACATCACATCATATTACCTTTATTTTTGCCTCTATTCTAACAATGATAGGTAATAAGTGGTGAGTTTGAATTTATGAAAGAGGACCCAGAACGTGGGGGTATGTTTACTACTTATAGACGTTTCAAATATCCCAGTAACTAATCCTTTCCCCGACAACCCATTTTAGTAGGCTGGGAATCAAATCCTGAGAACATAAAATAAAATTACATCTCCTAAATTATATTATCATTTCAAATATTTAAAATTCTCCCTGAATACATTTCTAATTAACTATTCATGGTCACATTTGGACAAGTTGTTCTCTATGTAATACAACAAAGTCATCTGAAAATACGATTTTTCAGCAACTTTATTTAATCCTAAAGAGCTTAATCATAATTGAAATATCCTTTAAAGTATGCTCAGACTAAACATCAACTTATCAAAGTGAATAAAGTCAAGTACAGCCCTCCCACACAGAGAAAAAGCAGATTGGTAGAATATAAGAAACAGTAGACAGTGATTGAAGAGGGAAAAAGGATCATCCTATTCAACATTGGCATAAGGCTACTATATGGAAAACCAGTTTTTATTTTAGTGAGAAAAATTGACATTAGTTGTTCGAAAAGGGTTGACTACATTTTATTATCACTTATTTAAGGTCCAGCATAACTCAAATAAAAGAATTAGGTAATATTAATTTTTTAAAACTTTTCATACCCAGGCTTTGAGTTCAAGTTCCAATATTGACACCAAAATTAATTAACTAAAATGAAGATTTAAAATAATAAAAATCTATCAGACCCTGTCTTGTGCAAATATGTAGACATCTATCAATAATTTCTTGTATCTTCTCCATTCAGATTCTCAAAACTTTTGCTTCTTTATTTCATAGTACAAGGAAGAATTTTCTAAAGAGTTCTATAGACAAATAGGCCAAGAGGGAGTGATTGTATTTACTTAATAACTCAAAATAGAGAAAATGATTCAGTTAGTTGAAAAATTTGAGGCCTATTAACTGTATTACATCATAGATAGAAATATTGTCCACAGATATACACAAATATAAGTCCTGAAAAATGTAGATCTCTAATAGCGAGGGTGTATGGTTGTGTGTGTGTGTGTGTGTGTGTGTGTGTGTGTGTGTTGCTTTGTATGTGTATGTTTGTCCTCAGTCTTGAACTCAGGCCCTTGCCCTGTCCCTTAACTTTTATGCACAATAGTAAAACTCTACCACTTTAGCAAGTACTCCATTTTTAGATTTTTGGTGACTAATTGGAGATAAAAATCACACCAGGTTTTCGCTGCCCAATCTGGCTTTGAATCATGAGCCCCAGATCTCTTGTTTCTCTGTTGCTATGGTTACAAGCTTGAACCACCGAGGGCTGGCTCTCTTACCTTGTTTATGTGGGAAATCAACTATTGATTTGATTCCCGATGAAAGACTCATTGGTTTGTGATATGAATGAGAAACATTGAAATGTTTAGGAAATGCGCAAGTAGACCATGCAGTCTGTGTCTTCCAAAGAAGGTATTTTGGTTATGCAGGAGAGTTTCTGAAGATGATGGGTGAATCATCATTTAAAAGAAGTTTGTGAAAAGTTCATACATAATAGGCTGTAGTAGTGAATCTTGGTCTTCCATGCCTCTTTGTTAATTCTATCACTTCATTTTAGCCAATAAACACTAATGTCAACTAGTGAAACTCATCAAAAAATGTATGTATGTATGTATGTATACACATATATGTACATATCTTTATATATATTACACATAAACATTATTTTTGCTCAAAATTTATTTAAATTAAGCTAGTGGAATATCAGCAAGTAAAAGGAGAATACAAAATCATAGACAGAGAGAGAGAGAGACAGAAGTTTGCATTGCTTAATTCAATGTTTAATAAGAAGCCTGAGGAATGCATTGTTAACAGCAGAACACACACACACACACACACACACACACACACACACACACACACACAATCTACCAGTCAAATCATGGACAAGTTAGGTCATGTAATTGCCAAATGTCCACTTTACTAGCAAAAAAAAATGTCGTACTTCTAAAATATTAGGTGCTTCCCTCTTTTATTAATAAATAGATTATTAGATAATATGAAACTTTTCTGTTGAAAAGACATCCTTATTTATTTATTTATTTAGCTATTTTCTTTTCTTTTAACAATCAGAATCCCCATGTCTTCCCAAAACATTACCAGCATTTACGTGGGAATTGTGGAGCAAAATCTGGTAATGGAATTCATTTAAAAAAAGGATAAGGGGTGGGGGGGGGGGCTGGGGATATAGCCTAGTGGCAAGAGTGCCTGCCTCGGATACACGAGGCCCTAGGTTCGATTCCCCAGCACCACATATACAGAAAACGGCCAGAAGCAGCGCTGTGGCTCAAGTGGCAGAGTGCTAGCCTTGAGCGGGAAGAAGCCAGGGACAGTGCTCAGGCCCTGAGTCCAAGGCCCAGGACTGGCCAAAAAAAAAAAAAAAGGATAAGGGGGGAAAATATGATAAGAGGGCTGGGAATATGGTCTAGTGGCAAGAGAGCTTGCCTCATATACATGAAGCTTTGGGTTTGATTCCTTAACACCACATATATAGAAAAGGCCAGAAGTGGCTCTGTGGCTCAAGTGGCAGAGTGATAGCCTTAAGCAAAAAGAAGCCAGGACCAGCTCAGGCCATGAATTCAAGCTCAGGGCTCGCAAAAAAAAAAAAAGTATCAGACTTTGTATGTCACTTTAACAATAAAAAATAAATAAATTTTAAAAGGAAAATAAAATCATATAAAGAAGAAGTATATGATTCAATGAAAGTTCATATTATTTCAGTGGGTTTTTTTATATTTTCACTAAGAATAGTAAGGAATTGAGTTTTCTTAACAGCTGGTGGATGGATAAAAGTTTTATCTGGCTCTACTTATTTTAGTGTTTTTACTGTTCAGTAATATCAAACCAATTGAAATAGTGAGTACATTCACTGTTTTTCTTTGACAATGTGGTACCTACGGACAAGACCCTGTTAAAACTCAGATTCAGTGTATTTTGTATAGAAAGAAAATATAAACCACCAGAACACCATTTCCCATTCTAACAGAAATTTATACAAAATTATACCCCCATAGGTATTAACATATATACGTACACATGTAAATGTGCATACAGACACACATACACACACACTAGTAGTTTGCACAGTTCTTGGTGTTTGAGACATTGACACAAATAATTAATTCTAAAGCCTCTGCTTCTTAAATAATATACTAACACATGAAACTCATGGAAATATCAAAATTCATCCAAAAACTTACCACAAACTGAAAAATTATATCCATACAACACTTATATTCTACCACTGAAATTTTGCTAAAATGAATTATTCCTAGTTCTATTTTTCTTTACAAATCAATCACACATAGTCTTCAAGAAACTGTCTTGAGAGATGCATTTTTTATTCCACTCACTATAAAATTATAAATTCTTACATTTATAATTTTACATTAAACTGATAATGTTTATTTACATGTTTACATAACTGATAATGTATATGTTTACATAACATTTACATAACTAATAATGTATATTAAATGTTTATTTAAAACATCATAGAAAAATAATTGTAATGTTGTGGACATTTCTTGCTGGATTTGTTACTATTATAAATAAAAACTCATCCACTAAAGAACCAGAAGCAAAAAATGTATTATTCAATGTCTAAATATATAAATTTAACAAGAAAGTTGTCAAGTAACTGGGGCAATTCCAACAGTCAGATATTGATAGACTCAAGTGACATAGAATGTTTTCTTAATAATTGGCTTCTGAAATAGATAAGCAATCACTTTAAGTTTCTATATTTCCTACACTTCATAGACAGAGGAAATACACCAATTATTAAGGAATACACTTTATAAGTTCTTATAAATTTTCAATTTGTAGTTTTGGCTTTAATTTGTACACAAACTTACCAGTTTCTTTTATTTTTACAATGGACATTTTTTGTGAATTGGAAGAATTGTGAATATATTAGATGTATGGTTGCATTTGCAACTTCTGTTTTATAAATCTATTTGTTTGGATAATACTTAAATAATTATTACTTAGAATGTATTTAAAATATGAGGATTTTTGTTTTTTTGCTGTTTATGGTTGTGCTGAGAGATATCTGTACCATTTTTCTAAAGTCTATTT
This sequence comes from Perognathus longimembris pacificus, assembly GCF_023159225.1. Classification (NCBI taxonomy): domain Eukaryota; kingdom Metazoa; phylum Chordata; class Mammalia; order Rodentia; family Heteromyidae; genus Perognathus; species Perognathus longimembris. The sequence continues at coordinate 15,826,839 of NC_063182.1, read as the reverse complement.
TAGTGTATGCTCTGATATTATCATCTATATGATAAAATTTTGCTTGTTATAGTGATTTACTCCCTGGCATTTGTAATTTCTAAACTTGATTATGATAGCAACTTATAGAGTTATTTTTAGCAGCATATTTTTCTCATTTCTCAAAATGATGTTTATGCAATATAATTTAATAATCCAAAAGAACAAAATTTGCAATTATCATCTTTTAGATTATCAATTTTATGGAGTGAAACCCACTTAAATATTCAAATCTATTACATATATATGTATGAAATCTATCATATTTTCAAATTTTACTTCATTGTTATTATAGAGGTGATGTACATAGGAATTATAATTACATGTGTCAGGTAATGATTACATTTCCTTTCTTATAGTGCCTTCTGTTCTCTTACTCTCCCTTAGTCCCTCTCTCCAGTCTCCACCCTGGAGTTGTACAGTTAACTTTCATCAGTCCAGTGAGTGCCACCGTTGTACATTTTTATCCGTTTTCCCTTGAGTTTTGTATTGTCCCCTACTCTCCTGAAGATATACACATGAATACACTATACATAAAGAAAATAAGACAGTCAGCAAAAATAAAATAAGAAAATATAAAAGAGAAAGCAGAGATCTCTTGTTTACATTAATGTAAGTAAATCTTATCTCAGGGGAAAGAACATCTTTATTTTGTTTCATTTGTTGGGCATAGTCAAAAGTAACTGTGTTAAGACATAAGTAAGAGTTAAAAGAATAGATCATGAGTATTCTCAAGTAATTCAAGGGTATTGCTAAAAAAATAAAATATAGTATGAAGGATGAATTTCCCAAGTATTGCTAAAGCAATAAAATATAGTATGAAGGATGAAATTCCCTTTTAACAATGTATCCAGTTCTTTGAAAAAAAAATCAACAAAGAGATACAGACAATATCAAACATGATCATTTCTATGCAACAAAATATCTTATAACTAAAATAATGAAATAAAGTTTCTTGGAAGTTAATCAAATTGTATCTAGTGAAAACTTTTGTGAGCAATAATACAATATTATTTTTGGTTGTAAACTATAGGCCAGATAGTTTGATTGCAGATCTAAAGGCATATCCAATGCATTATTGTTTTAACTGAAAGATGTTAAAGGGAGAAATTTGACAATGGTCAAGAATTGAAAAAAAAAAAAAAAAGAGACCCCCCCCCACCCAAAACTTCAACTGTAGAAAGGAGTTGTTCCCAAAGATATCTCCAGTCCACACAGTCAATTAATTGTTCTTTGGAAGTGCTATCTCTATGCTTGAAGAACCCTACACGATAATAGCCCACTGAAAGCATATAAACTTCTTCCTTCATTTATGAATTTATGAACCACTACCTCATTTTCTCAAGTGTCAGTGTAATGTGAAAGCACATCATATTGACTACACGTAGACCACATGTAACACTTCACAAAGTGAAGGGTTTTCTAAAATATAATGATCTTAAATAGCCAACAACTCCCATCCCTGCATATTCAAATAAAGAGGTATGCTTCCATGGATTTTCAAATTAACATAAAAAAGTGAAATTTACCTGTAGAATATAGGGCTTTACAGATCTAATCAAAATTGTCTTAACTTCAAAATGAAGATAAAATCTACTACTTGAGAGACTAAAGCAAAAAAATTAATAAGACATGAAAAAACATGAGAGTCTTAGAGTTTGAAAATGTAATATTGACCACATAATCCTATTAGTAATCTTAGGAAGAATAGAGGTTAGGCTAAGGAAAATTAATGAATAATACTGGAATATTGGTGAAACAAATGTTGTTACAACTTCTCATTTCATAAATTATACACTACTGGCCACAGGGGATAGATAGGTTCCAATACAATGAGACTTTGTGACAACATTACTCAAATATCATCAACAGAATGAATGACAAGAAAAAAAAACTAAACAATTTTTAAGTGAAGTGAAATGTGGAAAAAACAGACTTACAAGGCAGCTACAAAATATTCTAACAGGATTTACATGCTTCCCAGAAATACATAGAACTTTATTCAAAGTAGATTATATATTGGTCCAAAGAGTAATAATGACTTTAAAAAAATGGAACTACTTTCTTGTATCTGATAAAATGATAAAGGAATAAAATTAGATATCAGTAGTAAGAGAAACAACAGAATCAATCCAAACACATAAATACTAAGTAAAACACTTTTGAGCAATCAGTGGTCACTGAAAAAAAACAGAGAGGAAATATTAAAATTCTAGAAAAAAATGATCATTGTAATTAGAAAACATCTTTTTTTTTTTTTTTTTTTTTTTTTTTTTTTTTTTTTTTGGCCAGTCCTGCGCCTTGGACTCAGGGCCTGAGCACTGTCCCTGGCTTCTTCGCGCTCAAGGCTAGCACTCTGCCACCTGAGCCACAGCGCCCCTTCTGGCCGTTTTTCTGTATATGTGGTGCTGGGGAATCGAACCTAGGGCCTCGTGTATCCGAGGCAGGCACTCTTGCCACTAGGCCATATCCCCAGCCCCAGAAAACATCTTAAATAAAATAAAAATGACAGGAAAGCAAAAACATCTATTTGCATAAAGAAAAGTCAATTGTAATAAAAGATTATAGGTATGACTGCCTACAAGGAAATCAAACATTACCTCAAAAAATGAATTAGTGAGGAAGCTCAGTTTATAGGAAAATAAGAAGAAGTACGCCTGAAGCAAGCAGGTGGAAGGAAATAATAAAAATTGAGATTGGTTTAATTAAATGGAGGCTAAAGAACAGTTCTATAAAATAACTTTTTATTTTTACAATTGTGTATATGTGTGTGTGTGTGTATTGATCAAAGTCTTTTCTTATGCTCAGTAAGAATTACAGTATTTCAATTATACCCTGATATTTTTGAGAGAGGATCTAATCCAGTTTATTACATGAATAATCTAGATTAAAATCCTCCTCTCTCTAGCTTTTGTATACTTGGGTTTACAGACAGGTCTCACAACACATAATAATTTATATTTGATAATTTAAAAAAAAACAAAAATTAAAAAAACTACTTAGGGATAATAATATTATAAAATGATATAGGAACACTGCAACAAATAACATTGAATTCTGAGGGCCATTAGGAAATACTTCAGGACTTATTTCACAAGAAATTGAAAAATCAGGAACAAAGGGAAACATTTTCATGTATATGTTATCTAAAAAAGTTGAACCTAGAGGCAAGTTATAAATTACCTAAACAAATGTATCATAATTTTTTTCTCTTAGCCATTTAATGTATGTTCTCTCCAGTATCTGCATATACATTGTATAAAAACTTTTAGAATTCTTTTGTTAACCTTTTTCAAATATAATAGAACAAAAGTCTACTGAATATTGTCTTTGTATGTATGTACTGTGCATGTTCTTACAAATCCCTATGACCCAGAAATTGATAGGTGGAATTCCACTCCTGGGCATTTATCCAATAGTTCACAAACAAGGTCACACTGCAGTTACCAGCACAACCATGTTCATTGCAGCTTTGTTTACCATACTTAAGATATGGAATCCACCCTGATGCCCCTCAATGAATAAATGGATCAAAAAGAGATCATTGCTGAATCATAAAGGTCAGTGTCACTCTTGAGGCTGGAAAGCAAAGAGCTTCCTCCACTAGCTAATAAGCCCTGAGGCTTTTTGTAGCAGAATGATAGGATGGTCTTGGTAGTGATACTTCCCATTGCAGGGAAAAGGGATACATAAATACAGTATGCAGTTATAAATAGGAACCATTCAGGAATAAAATAGGAACCATTGTCTAGTTAAGAGAATTGTAAAATACTAGAAACCAAAATCCTTGGATTTTGTAGAAGAGAATGGAATAAAAGCCTAAACCCAGCATTATTCATAGATCCTAATTAAGATCATCCCATGGGCACAGGAAGGTAAAAAATTAAGCAACATCAGCTGAGAAGAGCTGTAACTCCCTTAGAGCAAAGAACAAACATGAACTCATTACCAAACACCAGTGAGCCAGGAGTCTTTACTACATGTGGTATTGCCTTAGTATAGCACCTTCTTTTGTGTAGGGACCATGTCTTTTTTTTTTTTTTTTAACCAACTTACTACTTGAAATTATAACCTGTTTGCTGTGTCAGGGCTGTGATATATATATTTTCCTAGTGGTATGATTTTTAAACAACCTTATATTGTTTTCCCACTATCTGGATGATGAATATTTAACTTTCTTAATATGCTTCTTGTTATATGTGAAATAAATTTCTTATGATAGCCAAAAAAAGAAAATTGATATACATATACATAAATATATATATATGAATTCTTATCTTCTATCTGAAAGAATGGTAGTGTACAATTAGTAAGGAAATGGAAAGACTTGAGAAAATTTTACTAAGCAGAGTAAGGCACGTCTAAAGGAACATAGAGTGCATGGTTTCCCTTGTTTGCCATAACTAGAATGTGCCTAAAAATCCACAAGTAAACACACTGGATGGTAAAAGACAAAAAACTACACTTGGGGATATGATAAATTATACAGGATTCTAGACATTCATACAGTGAGGCCAACGGAGAATATTCTTAGGAGAGAATCACAAAGCCTCAATAGTTGTGTGAATATAATTATATACAATTATATTTATAAACATGAACATCCACAAATAGAAATAAGAGGGATTTTTGTTTGGTTTAGTTTGGTTTTCTTCTGCTTTGATGTTGTTTCTGTTTTCTGCACTTTTTGCCTTGTTTGTAAATTTATTTGTTTTGAGGAGCTTGAGACAAAGGGTAAACAAACGAAGCAGTGATACTCAGTAGACACTATGTTGAAAATGAATTATACAACTTCTGGAGGGATGCTGGAGAGAAAAACTCAGAAAGTGAGGAAAGTGGTGGCACTGCTCAAAATGAAATGTCTCATTGCATGATGTACATAACTGTGCCCCTCTGTACATCATCTTTACAATAAAATCATTAAAATGCTGAATCTTCCTCAATAAAAAAATGTTCTTACTGATAGTAGGGCTGCAACTTAGTTCCTGGGCTCTGTCTCGGAGGTTCTTCGTGTTCAAGGCTAGTGCTTTACCACTTGAGCCACAGAATCATTTCTGGCTTTTTCTGAGTACTTTATTGGACATAAAAGTCTCATAGACACCTGCCTACTCTGGCGTGGAACCCTGATCCTCAGATCTCAGACTACTGAGTAGCTAGGATTACAGTCATGCGTTATGGGCACCAGGTGAAAAAAAAATGTTCTTATATACTTCTGTATGTGTGAATGATAAATATCTTGAGATCATGGTTCTTTGGATAACTATATACTTGTCTGTGATTATACATCAAGATTTTTATAGTGCACATTAAATAGTCTCTTACATAATTTCAAGGAGTATTAGTCACAGAGGAGGGTTCAAGCTCTTACCAAGCATAGTAATATGTACTTACACATTTCAGTTTGTGATATACTTGTAATATGGTTTGTCTGTTCATAACTGTTACAAACGTGCAATCACCCTTGATAGTTCTGAATATGTATGCTTGTATGGTATATATGCTATTATAATCTATTTCCTTGGTTTGTGAAATATTTTGGTAAGCTTTCATGTGTTTTAGATACATACTTTCAAATATATAAGTTTGATAACCTTAAATTAATTAAAATTTATTTTTCTAGAAAGACCTTTGGGAATTTTCATCTTAAAAATTTCATTTAGAGAATTTAATCACTTTTGAAATGTATTTTTCTGCATTATGTCCTAATTTCGTCTCTGTCAAATAGTTCATCACCACAACCAGACTGCTTGGGTTGTACAGCTTGGTGCCAATCATCAGTATTCATCCAATTCTAATTTTATCCCATTTTAGTGCAGTTTCTCATGACTTTGATATTTTTTTGCTTTTCTTTTCTTTTTCTCTAATCTTCCCTGTCTTTCTGAAGGAGTACTAATATTGAAATCCTCATACTGTTTTACCAGTGAGAACACCTCTTCTGAAGAGAGCAGCAGAGTGGTGTGTGTGTGTGTGTGTGTGTGTGTGTGTGTGTGTGTGTGTGTGTGTGTGTGTTTGCCTTCTTCCATTCCGGGACAATTTCTGTGTCACTGTTTTAGAGTTACTGATGAATAGTGTCTGCTTGGGGTGGAATCTCTACTTTATGACTAGGGTGCTTAGAAAACATTCTGATGTTGTTGATTATCTCTTTTAGCCAATAAACTCTAGTGTTTGAATGAACTCAAGTGAAATGCTTGGGTTTTCCCAAATCTTATCCCATGTTACCTGAATCAGAGCTTCTCTCCTAGAATTGAATGTTTGAAGAAAAGAAGGATTGCAATTCAGCCTCATTCACTTGGGATTTAGTCTCTAAAGACAAATCTAGGGAAAATAGCACTATCACATTATTTCTTCTGTCTTTAGGGTGTGGATATAGCCTTTACATTTTTGCTAAAGACTTTAGGCTTGTCTTAGTATATCATACATACTTAAGCAATGCTATTTATGCAATAAAAAAACTGCACTAGTACCTTGATAACATGTGGGAATATATATATATATATATATATATATATATATATATATATATATATACAGGATGCCTTTTAAATTGCTTAGATTACATAACCATATTAAATCAAGACTCTAAACATAGATTTTATGCATACATATATATACACACATATATGATAAATTGTTTAGGGCAGAAATTCTTCAATTTGATAACTGTCTGAGGGTGATGGAAGAAAGTACCAGGGTTTCTTTTCCATATTTACCAAGAACTGTGACTTCAGCATGTTGAGTTAGGGGATACAGGCAATAACAAGGAAGTTATGTTTCAAGTGCAGAGACTTCTTAATTAGATTTAGTGGGGTTTTCTGAGGAAATATGACTTCATTTGTTTATGCTTCTAGGACACTTACTGGGAAGTTCAAGACAAGATGTCTGAAACACTATTCAGATAAATATTTTGAAGCTAACTATAACATATGATTATATATACAAAAACAGATATATGTATACATATTTTCATCTATAATTTTCACACTTTTGCTATTGAACTGGAGAGAAGACCTACAGAATTCACATTTCTTATATGACTGTTGTATAAATAGGTTGAAGTAAATACTTTAATTATTATGCCATTAACATTGCATATGTACATATCTAAGTTTGTTCATATGTATAAATGCTTACCATTTCCTCCTCCAAACCAATTTGCTACTCAGTCTCCAAAACTTGAGTTTTAGAAATTTTGATGTTCTAATGTTTTGGTAAGTGTAGCAGTCTTAAAAGTTCAATTCACATGAAACTGATTATTATGATGTTCATAATCTTGCTACTACAATAGTGGTTCAAATCATAATGCAACAATGTAAGCTAAGCTTCTGTGTAGGTATGATTAATTATCAGCTTTTATAAGGCTAGTAAACACATGTAATGTTAACTGGCTTTCATGTGTCTTTTGCCTATTGAAATTCAGATAAATAGATCAAAGCAGCTTTTCCTTTTATCTGGATACAGTCCTAGGTTTTATTTTACTTCTCAATGAGAAATGTAAAATTGCTATTACTAATCGGTGCAATTTGGTCAAGTTCAGCATATCTGAGCTTATCAATGTTATTTATTTGTTCATGAAAAATTGAGCACTGAACTGGTTAATACTTTGAAAATGATTCTTAAGAATCAACTTATCTTTCCATTACTTGTTACAAAGACAATTTTATGTTAAAAATAAGAAAAAAAAACAAAGGATGTGTAAATTTCTCATGACCAACATGAAGAACTAGCAGAGAAAATGATAGAGAGTTGTATTCTGCTCAATATCCCTAAGACAAACTTAATTATCTTTTGAACTTTATACAAAGTTCTGTTTTTCTATGTTGGTTTGTACAAAATGTGACAGCAAATTTAGGTGTATAATGTACCTGAACATTACACATGCACATACAGAAAAATATAATATATATGGATATATATTCCACATATTTTACATAAGGCCTGTATTAAGGATGTAGATATTTCTTAACAAAAATTTCCATCATATCCTACAAAAGTAAAAACTCAACCCAATATTTTAAGCAACATTATGCAGTAAATACTGAGGTTTTCTCACATCTTTTATTTAAGGTTCTCTAAATACATTTTTCCAAACACCAGAATTCCTTTATTTTGGACAGGGAAAAATTCAAAAAGGTAACTTGGAAAATTCAAGTCTGTTACAATTTTTTTTTCTTTTTTTTGGCCAGTCCTGGGCCTTGGACTCAGGGACTGAGCACTGTCCCTGGCTTCTTCTTGCTCAAGGCTAGCACTCTGCCACTTGAGCCACAGCGCCACTTCTGGCCATTTTCTGTATATGTGGTGCTGGGGTATTGAACCCAGGGCCTCATGTATACGAGGCAAGCACTCTTGCCACTAGACCATATCCTCAGCCCCAAGTCTGTTACAATTTTATATAAGGTACCTTTGTTTATTTTTTAGGAAAAAAGTTATATGTATAAAGCTAAATGGTCCTTTAATAGAATCATGTTATGTAATCAGTTTTAGTTTTAATCTTTCAGAGCAAATCCAAATGTGCCAATTGTGTGTTATAATTGCTACTGAATTCCATTTCAATCTATCATTAAAGGTTATACCCATCATTTAGATTAGCTGACCCAAAAGTTACTTTCTGTTTTTTTCTAAAATTGACACTTAGAAAATCTCTTCATTCTTTACAGCAATTATGGATGAAACATTTCTATTTCAAAAGTGGCAAATTGCAGCCCTAAAATGCAGATAGTCCCCACTTTTAGGTATGATCATTGCCTTAGTTTTAAGGATTATGAATCCAACAATTAAACTTGTCTATAAAGATGTTTTTCTGCTAAGATATTGACTAAAAAGAAGAATGGAATAAAATTAAGTCAACTGAATTCACAGAGAAAGGTTAAATTCTCATTACATCACAGTTTAAGTGAAAATTAACTTGTTATCTGAGTTTAACATGCTTACATTTTAATTTGTTATTTCAAGATATTTCTACATTTACAACAAAGTACAACGATGTGTCTAGGTCATTCTCATATACTCTATCGCTGCTCCCGTGTGTTAACATACTACAAAATTCTAGTGGGATTTCATAGGATAGTGGCTGGGATTGGAAGACCATCCACAGAGCCCAAATCAAATTCATCAAGTATACTAGAAAATTGTTCATGTGTGTTTGAGTGTCTTCACAATTTTTCCACGTGTTTCTTTGTTATCTCGTATCACAGTCAAAACACTTTGATTTTTGACATAGAGCCTTGGAGTTCCACCAAGCATTAAATTTTTTATCTCCTGCATGCTATGATTATAGGCATCTGCCGTTCCACACATAGTCACCATTTCCACTTGAATCCCCTAGAAACCACCAATTTGCTTTACATTTTTAGTACTATGTCATCTTCTGAATCTTACACATATAGAGGCATATAGCACATATGGTTTTAAAATGCTTTATTCTTCACTTGACAGTCTTTGAGATTTACCCAAGTGGAATTTTATTATTATTGTCTTCCTTTCTGGGATGAATAGTATTCTACTGTATGTATTTTTCAAATTTTGTTTAAGTAATCATCAGTTGAAATACACTTGGGTAATTTCCACATTGTGTCTTTATTGATTAATCTTCTATAACTAGTAAGATCTAAGTTTATGAGTGAAAAACACTTTATTTTCCATCTGTATCTAAGATTGCAATTGCTGGATCCCATGGTGTAGTTATTATTATGTATAAACTTGGGTAATACTGATGTCTTGTTAATTAAGCATTAATGTAAGTCTTTCTGTTGTAGCCATGGTAAATATTTGCATTTAACTAATGTCAGGTAAAAGGGAGAACCCTCAATCTAGATTGTCACATCAAAAAAATGGGTGGTTTTACAGACAAAAACCAAGGTTATATAAAGATAAATTCTCTTTCAAGAAAGCAACTTAAACTCCTTTCAACATATTCCATTTGTTCTGGTTCTCCTGAGGACTCTGAATAATACAAATGGGAAACAAAATGCACCTTGGAGAACGGTTTCCAGAGTGGCTTTTATTCAACAAACAAGACCGTGATTATGGAGAGTTTCTTATTACTCTATTTGACTTTCATTTTAGTTGTTGTTTGGCTACATAGATTATATAATTCCAAACATGAGATATGTACACAGCATAACAAGTATTACAAGCTGTGATATCTTAAGAGAATGCTCATTCTAGACTCAGGTTTACCATCTATTTACTACACTGTAGATGATAGCATTTTCTTCATAAAGTCTTTATTAGGTATTTGAAATACTTTCTTATAATGACATGGAATAATGCTTGTTCCAATAATTTTAAATAATAATAGCAACTTGGGTTTTTATTTAACTGTCATGAACTGTAATAATTTAACATTTGGTAATGATTCTTAGTGGTTATTTTGGTTTCTACCTGATATCTCTAGAGACAAAGATATATGTATGTATCTTATTGCATGCAACAAACTCCAGGAAACTCAGAAAATTCAATGAATCATGTGATATATCTTTATCCTGCAGAATTATGTTTATTCATATCCATTTGATTTTTTTCTGAGCATAGCCACAATGAATTCCTTCTACAACATAAATGATGTTTCACATAAGTTCAGAGCAAGGTCAACAGATATTTTCCATTGATAAGGTTTTAGAAATAAATCATGGTAATATACATAGGGAAAGTATTCATTTACTAAATAAGTCAGGAGCCACTAAAATACTAATTTCATATAACAGAGCAAGATTAAATAGTTCATGCTACTTTTGTTAGATATTCTCTCTATATATGTATATATTGCTACAGTCCTTGTACATACAGAATATATGCAAATATAAATATCTACGGTCACGATTAAAATCTCATGTTTAAATACAAAATTTAACAGATGTGAATTACAGTGCATATGCCACACAAGTTAATTAATTAATTAATTAATTAATAGCTTATGTCTCCCTGTGAAGGTAGGATTTGTTTTTAGATGCAAAATTGCAATCACTATATTCAGATCCGCTGTTCCTTGTTATTTCCTTAGGCTTAGATTTATTTAGCCTGAAGCTGTGGCCCTTGTAACAGATTGTCAGACTAATCTGTCTGCTGATTCTAGCTCCCATTTGTCTACAGCTGTTCATCAGTTCTTTCTTGAAGCTTTTCTTTCTTTTGTCTGCTCTTAATTAACACATTTTGGTCTTCGAAGGAAAACTCTTGTTCATATGGCTACACAACTTTTCTTCAATGAATTGGCATAAGGTTGTTCCTAGTATGGTTTTTGTCCTAGCTAATTTGGTAAATGTCTTATGTCTGAAACTTACTTAGCTATTAAAGGTAGCAAAACACATGTATCTGGTCTTCCATATAGCATTGCTAATATACATTTCCCTTTGCACTCTATTATCTTATTTTTTTCATGTCCAAAATTCCTATTGGGAAAATATTTTAAAAACTGCTTAAAATCATTGAGAATTTCTGTGTGATTGTATTAATTAGTTCCAATTTTGTCTCAAATTCTCAATATTTCCTGTCATGTGGATCTACTAACCTATCCCTTGTGATCCCCTAATTGATATTCAATATTTTATTATTTTCCTGATGACTTTAAAGAAGATATACATGAAAATAATGTAAATATGCATTGCATATACACTATATATGACATATATGTGATATAAATATTTATCACATATACAAACAAATGTCTTCACACACATATCCCTATTCCTATGCACATATATTTAAACATGTTCTTATATCCCTTCTCTATCTATCTATTATTTCATCAAATATAACTGCATTTCCTTCTTTAAAAGAGTCTCTCCTAAAAGCATTTTCTCCTGGAAATACCATATTTCAGAAACTGTAAAACTAAAATATCATTATCTGGTGAGGTAGTTAACACAGAAGTCTTATCACAAGAACTTCAGATTTTAGATATCCACCATAATATATACTGGAAGTAGCATGTTGAAAACAACTACAAATACAATTGTGATTATTGGAAGATCTAAATATCTTTCATTAGTTGTACAACCTTAAATGATCCAAATATATATATGTATATATATATACACACACATATATATATATATTCCTAAGAGCTTATCTTTAAAGTTCTTTGAAATGCTAAAGAGAGAGTGATAGGAGATAGTTCTTTTTTCAAATTTAGTTTTTATTTTAAATTTAGATTATACTGTATGTAATTGTGTTTCCAAAAGGAAAACAAAAGGTTACAATCATAGATTTTATAGTGGTATCATTTTTTCCTTAATTTTTTTTTACGAATTTTTACTATCAAACTGATGTACAGAGAGGTTACAGTTTCATACGTTAGGCATTGGATACATTTCTTGTACTGTTTGTTATATTGTCCCTCATTCCCCCTTCCCTCCTCCCTCTTTCCCTTTCCCCCCATGAGATGTTCAGTTCACTTACACCAAACAGTTTTGCAAGTATTGCTTTTGTAGTTGTTTGTCTGTTTTTACCCTGTGTCTCTCGATTTTGGTATTCGATAGGAGATAGTTCTATGATGCTGGGATGATTTTCATAAACATTCATTTGACAACAGAAAGCATACAATGATAAAAATTTGGAGAAAGACTCAGGAAGCTAGATGTTTGTAATTATTATTTACAATGGGACTGACCCAATTAAAAAACACAGCTGAAATTACATATACTTTTCAAAGAAGTATGTTCAAATTTGTAGTCCAGCAACTTGTAGAAGTGATAGTTTTGAAATACCGCATAATTAATATAAATCTTTAAATTCAGATGGCCTTTTGTGAGAAGTAAAATATCATTAATTGGATAATATATTAAAAACATAAACTTAAACAATACAGAATTTAATTCAAGGCATATTAGTGTGATTTAATTCATAGAGGGATAATAGGTAGGTACATATATATGCACATATGTATGAATATATGTATATACATCTATATATCTACTTTTCATTTTTAAAAGGAATGTTTCTATAAAGTTTACAGATTTCTGGATCTCTTTCCTCTAACTAGTCTTCAAAATGAAATTCCTATTGGCTGTGATCCTTTGATCCACCTTACCACATCTTTTCCTAATTATAAAACTAGCATAAACTGGTAAACTTGTTTGTTTGATGTATTATGGAAATATCTGTCTCCCACATGCACATAGACATAGCCAGAGTATACAATGGTTTACAAATTAAACCATTTACTTGATTTAATAATAAGATTTATCAGAGGCTGCCTATTGACTATACGGACATATTAATCACTAAGGTTTGGTGAACCTCCACAAGATGACTAATACTTAAGTGTGTTTGAAAAACTTGTTTCTTGCACTGTCCATAATAAGTGATGGACTGATGAATAATGAGCATCCAATGTAGTGTTAAAAGTCATAGCACATTGCTTTGTACAGATGTTCATAGAGGATGTCCATACTAATTCACTGTTATCCCAATGGATTTTTCTGTTTTTCCATTTCTGAAAATAGCCCCTTGGCCTGAAAATCTCACAACTTGAAATGTGTTGCACTGCTTTCTTTATGATAATTGTTTCTATATGCATAAAATCAAGATATTGTTCTCAATACATATTATTTTGTTGGTTTATAACTGCACTGATCAATTGAAATTTTTGTTTCAATAATTCATAGGACTAATTAGGAAAGGAAATGAAGTTTTGAAATGAAGAAAATCAAGACGTTAGGTCAATAGGGAAAATATGAACTGAAATCTCAAATGATGCTTTTGTACTCCTGGATAGCCTGAAAACATGTTGCAGCATATTTTACTGGAGGCTTTGAGAAATTAAAAGAGGCTATATGTTCATAATGAGAATGTATAAAAATTGAATATTAGAGATAAATTTAATTGTAAGTCCCAAGGCATTTCATGAAAATAGTTAACATTCATGTCCCTATACTCTAATATTCTGTTTCATAGACCACAACAATTCATTTTTCCTTTAAAAATTGCTAACAATAGTACATTCGGCTCTATTAAGTATTTAGTTCTCATCTTTCCTACTTTGCCAATGGCCAACATTTGCATATGGAGTGTTTCATTAATGCATTAGACTGAATTATATAGAATATCCTTTAGGCCCCCAAAATGAAGAATTATAAAGAATGCCAGATTTTAAGTGGGAATTTAATGTATTCCTGTAATCACCACTCTTGGAAGACTGAGACAAAACAATAAAAGTTTTGAGGCCATCATGCGCTTCACAGGCAAAAACAAAAAGACCAAACAGAGAAATAACATATTTTTTAAAAATTTATTGTCAAGGTGAGGTATAGAGGGATTACAGTTACAGATATTAGGTAGTGAGTACATTTCTTGCCTATTTTATTTTATTTTCATTCCTTTATTGTTAAAGTGATTTACAGAGGGGTTACAGTTTCATATATAAGGCAGTGGGTACATTTCTTATCTAACTTGTTTTCTTCTCTCTCATTTTCCCCCCCACCTGACCTTCCCCATTTCCCTCCCCTCCCCATGAGTTGTACAGTTGGTTTACACCATATAGTTTTGTAAGTATTGCTGTTGCATTGGTTTGTCTTTTTATCCATTGTCTCTTGATTTTGGTATTCCTTTTCTCTTTCCTAGTTCCAATACACGTATACAAATACCCAGGGTACTAAAATTAGTTACGGTGATATCAGGGGTAAAACAATGGGAAAGAATGACAAAAGAAAAAGGGAGTAATTTCACATGGAAATAGTTCTTTTTTAACACCACAATATTTGTGTTCTGTGCTTTCATACTTAAAACTATAAACGAAAATATTACTTCCATTATGGAAAACATTATTTTCATAACATCAAAATTAGAGCACAGATACATCAAATATTTTGCTATATTTTATAAGTGAATAATTTTCTATATTATATAAAATAAATGAATATTGCTTATCAGAGATCAGAATGGCTATAGAAATGCAATAATGTGTCATTCTGTAACTGTAACCTGAGTAGTTTGAATGTTAAAAATGAGGATAAGGTGTTGGATTAGCCAAAGAGAGTTTCAAATACTTCAGCAGCCTTTACATGGAGAGAATGCATATTTTGTTCATTCTCACATGAATTTGGGCAGTTCTAGGGTTATACTGACAAAAAAAGAATGCTCTGTGAGTTACTGTTAGATTTATTTTGGTGATGTACAATGAATATCTCCTTCTGTCTCTGTCATTGAAAGCCCTGAGTTTTGAGGAAGAAGAGTGAATGCTTTGGCAAGAGGCCATCTAGCTTCCCTGGGGCTACATGAAGAATGAGAGAGTGCTCTAGTTATGTTTAACCTTCATGTCTATCTGCCAACATGACCAAACAGACAAGCAAAGTCACTTTGTTTTATCCAGAGTGACACCAAAAGTAATTTAATGCCCACTGACAGGAATTGACCACAGAGAAGTGTCATGCAGCAGGACAATGTCCCAATTTTCTACAAAATACAAGTTCTAAATGAAGATACTTGTTGATCTTCAGACACCATACATGGGTTGTTTTACTAATATCTAGATACAATTGGATAAAAAAGTAGTGTATCATAAAAACAATGATAGGTTGCGACATTATCCATGGGGAAGGACCATCTGAGAGATGTGGAAAGTTCTCCAGAAGTTTGTTCATTTTAGAAAAACTAAAAATGCCCATGAAGAATCTGTTCCTGAGAATGTAAGTCATGATAAGTAAAATTACTAGGAGTTACCTTCTTCCAGGAATGAATAGCTCACTTCTGTGATCCTAGCTACTCAGGAGGCTGAGATCTGAAGATCAGAATTAGAAGTTAGACCAGACAAGGAAGTCTGTGACATTCTAATCTGCAATATACAACCCCTCAAAAGCTGATGTGAGATGTGGCTCAAGACTAGAGCACAAAAGCTCAGGGACACTTCCTAGTCAGGGAGCACGTGGTTTTGTAGATGCTGTGGTACAGGGTAATGTTCAGCATAAGGGTCACCAGTAGAAAAGCAGAACACAGACATCTATTTACCCTGACAGGGTAAGTTTATTTTTTCCAAATAAAACTGATTGTGTGTCAATGAATTTCTTATTGTGTCCTTGATAAATGTGAGAAGAATGATATCAACTGATGGAATATAACTCAACTTGAGAATGATTTCTAGAACATTTAATTAGCAAAGACCTATTAGGCTAAAAAATGAATCAATTACAAGTACCAACCTTTCTTAGGTAATCATCTCTCGGAGAAATATTAAGTTTAGGTGTCAACCTATTATAAAAAATTATTGCTAGACCAGGGCTTTGTCTGAAAACTGTCCATAGACGGATCATGAATATTTACAAAAAATTAATATGATAGTGTGCTGGATACTTCTTACATATTATTGGCCTCTGCTGTTTTGCTGTGTTGATTACTTTGTTCAGAGATAATGAACTTTTTAAGGAAAGTTTCTTATTCTTTTTTTTATTCTAAATTTTTATTAAAATCAATTGGTAAAATGACAGACAGAAAAAAAAAACAGACGTTTCTCATTCTTGAATCAGACAATAAATACTAATGAGTTTTGACTGTTCATTGATAATAGTATTTATAAAAAAAACCTCGTGATAGCCAGGTGCTGGTGGCTCATACCTGTACTCATAGTTACTCAGGGAGCTGAGATCTGAGGATTATATTTCCAAGGCAGTGGAGGCAAGAATGTCCATGAGACTCTTATCTCCAATTAACCACCAGAGAATCAAAAGTGACCTTGTGTCTCAAGTCGTAGATCTCTAGCCTTAAGCTGAAGCTCTCAGGGACAGAATCCAGGCCCAGAGTTCAAGCACCAGGACTGACAAACAAAAATCTATTGGTATAATTGAATAAAAATTTCACCAGACATCTATTACTGAAAAGGGTAATTTTAAAGACATTTGTAATTGGTGCTTTTTTCTTCATAGTTAGACTTGCAAGAAAATTTAATTAGAATCTGCCTAGCACTTTTGCAATAGTTATAATGATAAAAGAAGAAACTGTTGATGAAGATTTTTCATGACAGTAACAAACTTCTTAGGAGTAAAGACAAAAAGATGAAAACTGTCTTTAGATTCTTATATTTTCATAGGCAGGATGTAAACCAAGGACTGTAAGAAAATCAAGTCAGCCAGAACTTGATAGGTCAAAAATAGATAAGTTTTCATTCCTTCCAGTGTCTGTTGAGCATTCTTGCTTCTTCTGAGAAGTTTCTCTTTAATTGTTTAGCTCATTTATAATTTAGGTTGTTGTCTCTTTAAGAGTTTAATTGGGGGTGATTTTTTGACCTGTTTCTGATTTTATGGAGAGAAATTGCAACATTTTTTTCTATTTAGTATAATGTTACCTCAGTTATTTTACCACTGCAACCACACTTCCATTTTTGGCTTTCTGATGGCTAAATATAAGAAGAAGAGGCTGTCATGAACTTTCCTGCCTTATCTGCTATCAAACCCTGATTCTCAGATCTCAACTTTCTCAACCAAGAATGACAGGCATGATCCATTAGTGCCCAGCTGTTCCTCTTATTTGACGCCCACTTACTCAAGTTGAGTAATCAATCCCATTTAAGTGCCATTGGAGTAGGCAGAATGGCATTTTGTTGGCAAATTTTTAAATGGAAATTTACAAAACATATCAGCTTGCAGTTTAATTCTTATGCTGAATCCTTATCTTTTTTGGGAATCAGAGTAATGCTGGACTTTCAAAATGTGTCTGAAAGGATTTTTGGAATCAACTTAAGAATAATTGGTGGGGCTGGGGATATAGCCTAGTGGCAAGAGTGCCTGCCTCGGATACACGAGGCCCTAGGTTCGATTCCCCAGCACCACATATACAGAAAAAACGGCCAGAAGCGGCGCTGTGGCTCAAGTGGCAGAGTGCTAGCCTTGAGCGGGAAGAAGCCAGGGACAGTGCTCAGGCCCTGAGTCCAAGGCCCAGGACTGGCCAAAAAAAAAAAAAAAAAAAAAAAAAAAAAAAAAAAAAAAAAAAAAGAATAATTGGTTTTAGTTTCTCTTTAGGTGTTAGAACCCAGTATAGAGGCTTTTGGATTTGAACCTTTGTTAATATTATTCTTTTTACAAAAATATGTTTCAATATCATTTGTCTTAAATGTTTCTATTTCTAAATGATTTAGCAATGACCAAATAGATTAAAAAATTTATTGATAAATGTTCATTTTTTATTGAGCACCCAAGCCAATTCTATAACCTGTCTTTTGTGAAAATAGTTCTGACATAATAATAGATGTTCAAATTTCTCTAGTTTGATTCATGTGTGTGTACGCCCAGAATTGGTATACAAGTGTCATATGGTGGTTCTGTATTTAGTTGTATTTTTAAGTCCATAATGATTTTCATAGTAGCTACAGCATTTCACATTTCCATCTGCATCTAAGGTTACTGTTTTTCCAACATCCTTGCTAGTATTTGCCATTGCCCATCTGAAAAGACTACCTTTACATTTCTGTGATTGCATGATTAATATTACCATTCCAAGATTCACTGTATTCATATACTCTTCTGTTGAATGACAACTCCTTTGTACAAATACTTAAGATAAAAATAAAATAATGAATTTTCCCATTCACCGATCATAAAACAAACAATTGGCTTACTAGAAAGGAATAATCTCTGCTGTTTTATCTTCAATATTCTTCCCATGCTTTCTTTATAAACTCATCTTTTGTCTAATCACCTCATTTTCTTGATGAAATGTCATAGCAATTTCTATTGATATGTAATTAGTACTAGTTCTAAGGAAAGATAATTCTAAGTTAGTTCTACCTTGCTATGAACAATGACTGTAGAAAACATTTGGCTTGTTATCCAAACACTGAATGTAAACTATATTGATTCATATTCCACATAATTTAAAATATCACACTCCGTAATGATTTTCCTCACTTTTAGTTGATATCTTCTTGGTCACAGTCTCAGTATTAGAATCTGAAAATACTTTTCCCCTCCCAAAAATTTACAGCAGTGTGTATGAACAGTATCTCATCTGACAGCCTTGTTGTATATGGCACCTATTTATTTGCAAAGAGGCATGAATGGTTCATTATCCATGAAATCATAATAAAATGTATTTATGGCATGTCATACTGTACCTAATATTGAATTATCTATTTCCAGAAAAGCACTGTATTCAGTGTTTATTCCTGTTTGGTGCTACAACTATTCCTTAAGCAATAAAGGACAACTATGCTCAAAACATTTTAAAAAGAATGTACACTACATAAAATACAGTGAAAAATAGCTATCAACACTCAGTTTATATAAAGCTCAAGCTATATTACTAGTGAATGATTGTCTGGGAAGTACAGAGTCACTATTATTTGACTATGAGTAAGCATTGTCCTTGCTTAAAATGAACTCAAATTCCCATCAAAATAAATCCTAGGCTGCAAATTCACCACTTAAAAAAAAGTGTACCACATTTTAACATCAAGAATCTGCCTGTCATATGATTTGTGGGAAGGGGCTTATAGATATGATTATATCTTGTATTATTCAAGTAAGTCCTAAATGTAACTGCTATTCTTAAATGAAAATCAGAAATGTGTTTTTTTTTATTTTTTTCTTTATAATATATACTTTTTTGTTTTCATTTCTTTATTGTTAAAGTGATGTATAGAGGGGTTACAGTTTCATACATAAGGCAGTGAGTACATTTTTTATCCAACTTGTTACTTTCTGGCTTATCCCCCCCCCCCACCCAGTCCTCATTATCTGGTACAGTGCTTGCCTCATATTTACTTATTGTATAAAGTTAAGGAACAGTGAGTGTCAGGATATACATTTAATAGTGAAAATTACTTAGTTACTACAAACAAGCCAAATAACATGTCATTCTTCCTGTCTGTCTGGTAAGAGATCCTAAAACCTACTTTCTTAGTAAATTTTCAGTGTGATGTGCTTGTAATTAAATATAGCCTTCATTATGCTCATTTTGTCTCCTGACTTATTAATCCTATACAAATGTAAATCAAAAATTTCTAATACATTTTACCATTCCTTCTACCACTGTGGAATACAAAGTGTGTGTGTGTGTGTGTGTATACATGTGTCTCTGTCTCTGTGTGTATATTCTATATATCTGTGTATGTATATACATATAAATATGTATATGTAGATATCCTGTCAACGTATAAATTATCCTTTTATTCATATATTTTATGGTGAATTAGAGTCATAGGTCTTTGAGGGTATGAGTAAATCAATATAATATTTCCATAAGTAAACTTCCTTAATTAAGACCCAGAAACACAACAAAAAAGAAAGGTTGGACTAATAGGATTGTATGAAACTGCAGAGCTTCTGCTTGGCAAAGAACATATCTTGCAAGATAATAGAAAGCCCACAGACTTGGAGAAGTTCTTCACTGGCCATACAACAGACAAGGGCCTAAAATCAAAAATATACTTAGAACTCAAAAATTTAAGTTCCCTCACAACAAATCCTCAAAGAAGCAACTCCAACATTAATAACTGTGCTGAAAACTTAAAGAGAGACTTCTCTGAAGAGGAAATGAGAAGAGCCAAAAGGCACATGACAAATTGCTCAACATTACTGGCCATAAAAGAAATGCAAATCAGAACAACATTGAGATTCCATCTTACCCAAATAAGAGTGCCCGTTATCAAGAAAACTAATAACAGCAGATGCTGGTAGGGATGTGGCCAAAATTAAACCCTACTACACTGTTAATGTGAGTGTAAACTTGCTCAGCGACTCTGGAAAGCAGTGTGGAGGTTCCTTAAATAAATATAAAGTAATTTTTCATAATCTAATTCAGTAGAATGCAACTGCAATCATAGAACTTGAAAGATAAAGCAGAAACATGGGGAATGTGTGGAAACCTGGGCTACGTAGTGTGGCTGTAGCTTATTATTGCAAAAACAACTATGAAACAAAATTAAAAAATTTCCAACCATTGATATATATCTTTCAACTAATTTTACATTATAACTATAAAAAATGAGTGTAAAATGCATTGTGCCAATTTGCTCCTATAAATGAAAATTATAAATCCACATAATTATCCATTTATCCTAACTGAAGAAAAAGAGCCTAATTTAAAGTTTAGAAATAGAATGTTTATATTCTTTTGAACAAAGAGTCTGTTTTCATTAGATAGAGATGACAGCTTCCATTTGCCCCAGTGTTTAATATTTCTGACTTTGTCTGGCACATTGATATATCCAAATGTAATTTAAATGATTGCTTTCACTATAATTTTGTGGATGAGCTTTTTCATGTTAAGCATTGCAATTTTTACCATTATGTTTTCCTGTTTTTATATCACTTATGATATTTTTAAGGAGTTCTGATTAAAAATATAATGGAAACATATAACATATTCTATTCTTCCAGTTAAAGACAAATATAGTAAAGTTAGTCAAATGAGACAGTAAGGCTAATTAGAAATCACTGAAAGGTGGATGTAAAAACCAACTACTGTGTTTGGGGACAACCCAACTTCAACTGTTTCTCTGGCTATTTTACTGCTGTTTCTTTGAAAGAAACAAACTTGCTAGGATCATGACAACAACAACAACAAAAGCAGGCCGTATAAAGAAAAAAAAATGGTATTCTAACTCCACTCAATATCTGGTAGAGCAGGAATTGGTCCTCTATATTTGCTTTGTTTATACCATGCAAGCTACCTTTTAGAATATAGATAAATACCGCAAGTCATATGCCCAGTCTCTCACAGAGGTTTGAAACATGTGCTATGTACAATACTCTTTTTACAATAAGAAAATGCAAGACTAAGCAACATTGCCTTGTTTCCCTAAATGTGCAACCAGGGCAGACACCGTGGTGTAGAACAATCTGAACATTCTTAGTCTTCATTATCATGAATGTGAACACAGCAAATACAGTGTGATGCCCGGCAGACCATACTCTCTGTATTGAGTAAAACTTGGTATAGAGATGTAGCTCAGGAGTAGAGAGTAATGAGTAGATTGAAGAGAGAAAAGAGTTGTAGATCAGCATTCTTTAAACCCGTATATAAATCTACAAGTTCCTGTCAGTTAGCTATGTGAAATCAAATGAGAATCAACACAGAAAAAGTTTGTGTAACTGAAGTTTTAGGTTTTTCCCCAAATGGCCCATTTCAAGGCAGATCAATGGAGCACTTCAGTGATTTTTGAGAATAAAATTAATATTCCAGCTGCATTTCAGAAAGTTATTTCACATCATGTGGTCTGAACTTAAATGGTCAACACATAATATAGGTAGGAAAATTGGGCACAGATTTCTATAGATTTTTGCAACTCTGTGGCCAACTAAATGGATTTCAAATATAAAATGTAAAACGTCAATATAGAGTGTAGGCAGGCTTTGTAAATACATACCACAAGCTATTTATTAATATGATGGCTATGATAAAGAGAATTTGACTTTGAAGCTAAAACTCAGTGCTGCTGATAAATCCTTCAACAGATATAGGAGAGATGAGGGACAGAGGAGTCACAGCTTCTACTTCAACATGAAAGTTTTAAATGATGATTATGCTATAGATGATGGCAATCTCTTCTTGAAAACTAATTAGCAATCTCCCTCAATTTTCAAGTAATGCAATTAGGATATTACTCCTTCCCACTTGTGGATAATTTTTGAGAAAATTTTGCCTTGCTCTATTCTCCAATTAGAACACAGAATTTGAATAAAGATGAAGATACCTTAAGACACATTCCTTTGGAAAATTCACTAATTCACTCTTCTGCTGAAAAAGCCAAAAGAAAACAAATGGAGAAAGTATGAATATATGTATATGTATGTTTATATGCACATAAATGCATGTATAATTTAAAATTCTTACTATGAAGTATCAAGATATTATTTTCTCCGATGACTTTTATCCCTAATTTGCTACAATTCTTCAAGGTATTATAACACATGCATATTCTGTGTGCCTGCACACACGCGCACATACACACACACACATTCATTTTACCAGAGTTAGTTTTTGTTGCTTATTGACAGAGATCAATACTATATATATATATACATCTATCTATCTATATATATATATATATATATATATCTGTCTATCTGTCTGTCTGTCTGTCTGTCTGTCTGTCTATTGGAGATGATAGAAATCTTCAAAACACACATATCCACATAGGTCAATGAAAAATCCACCTCAGAGGACCACATGGACACCAAGTCACATAGAGAAAAGTTTATTTTCAGCAAGCTGACAGCTGTGCCATTTGGGCTGGTCTTAAGGCTTGTGTTTGTGCAAAGGGGCTAACTTTATAGCATGTTGCCATGATCAAGTTTACTGATTGCAACAGTTGCAGTTAGGTCTGGGGGAAAGGCATTCTGCTGCTGCAGTTGGAGGGTATTCTGCTGCTTAGATGGAAGTTAATTGCGCTCAGGTCTGGTCTGAATTGTCAGATGGTGTTTTACTAACATTTTGCAAAAGCAACTCTAAATCCAACAAATCTTTGATTTCCTTTAGTCTTTATAAGTGATTATAGGATTTAACAAGTCATTTTTATTTTTTCTGTGCCTCAGTATAATGAAAACCATGTTTCTCCCTTATTTGTCCTTACTACCCTTGACACAGTTTCAGGTAATGCTACTGTGATATACCACTGGTGACAGGTACCTAATCATGGTCAATTGTACTTACTATGATATGATTCTATATCTGGATTCAGCCATAGTAAAAACCCTAAGCTATCATTGATTTCTTGACTTAAACATGTAATGCAAATACTCAAATGTTCAAATGAGGTTTACAAGAAGAGCTGTTGTTTTGCTGTGACTCATGTCTTTCAATTGAGAAGGGAGGAAGAGGGTGTTGCAGAGAGAGAAAGAGTTAAACTAGGACAAGGTATAAGGGTATAAGTCCAAGGACATCTTGCACCATAAAACACAAAGATTTTTCCCATGTTTTAAACTTTAATTATAACTTACTCCAGAATTACTTTGATTTTTTAAGACATGCTTATAATGAATATGAATATTTAGCATTTATATAGCCATTTTATCTTCTAAGTACTTAGCTAATTAATCTTTAAAACACCCCTGTGAGTTGGATAAGTATTATTATTCCTATTTGACACATAAGGAAGCAGATTCACACAGAGAGGTTAAGTGCTAGAGAATCTATTTGCAGCAGTGAAATGGCAATTTGGGAATGAGAAATCCCACACAACAAGACCACACTAATATCACTCAGCGAGTATCGTTTACTTCTCCATATCAAGCTAACTACTATTTGTCCTATATTGACATAGAAACAGCAATACTACCGATAGGAGATTGTAAATGGCTCATCCTTGGAATAGAGATGATACCTTAATAATAAAGACAAAATCATTTCCACCTTGAGGAGGACCCCCATTATTGATTTCTTCTTCCCTTTCTCTTATGAAAGGATGCTTCTAGGATTATCATCACTACTCAAAGGTTTTGCTTTAATGTGCTTTAAATATTTCTATGAACTAATTTATCTTTCTTTTATTTTTAGCTTTCTCAAAATACATTATGCTTGTATCATCTTAAGTAACAAATTGCATGATCACAAAGAATTTTCAGATCATGGTGATGCACTGGTTGTCATTTTAATACACACTTTCTAACCTGAAACAGTTTTGCTTCAAGAAATTGGAATTCATTTTGAAGTCACATAAATATGGAAGAAGCCCTTAAAGAATATGGCAAGTTTCACCTGCGATCTCACCAAACCAAAGATTTACCACATAGTAAAAGTCATATCTAGCAAGATAAATAAAAACCTACAAAATGGGAGAGTATTTTTACTAGCTATGCATTAGATAGGGGGCTTAGACCTAAAATTTGCCTAGAGTTCAAAATATAAACACCCCTCAAAAAAACTTTTGAGGAAACAAAAACCCAATTAATAAATGGGCTAAATACTTAAAGAGGGACTTCTCAGGAATGTGCAAAAGAAAAGGAATAAATGTTCAACATTTCTGGCCATAAAAGAAACGTAAATCCAAATAATATTGAGATTCCACCTCATCCCAGTTAGAATGGCCATTATCAATGTAAAGTTGTTCAAAATCTCTGGAAAGCAGAGTGGAGAAGATTTTTGAAAATACTAAGCCTAGAAATTCCTTTTGACTCAATAATTCTGCTTCTTGGCATTTATAAAATAGAACACAAATTACACTACCAGCTAAAGCTAAACCTAACAGCACATCCATGTTCTTTGCAGGATTGTTTACCAAATTCTCCTCAATGCACAAATGGATCAAGGAAATTTGGTATATTTACACAGTGTAATTCTATGCTTCCATCACTAAGAGTAATATTGTACCATTTGTAAGGAAATGGAAAGACTGAAAAAATTATATTAAGTGAAGTAAGCCAGGCCCAAAGAAATGGTTTGCATTGTTTTCCTCATTTGTTGTAATTAGAATATGCCTACAAATCCACAAGTAAACACAACAGATGGCAAAAGATGGAAAATTACACTTAGAAATGATAAATTAAGCAGGATTCTGAACATTCACACAGTGAGACCAACAGAGGATATTCTTAGAAGAGTATCATAAAAGTTCAACAGCCATATCCATATGATCATATAAAATGATGTTAATGGGAATGAACCTCAATAAAAGGAAGAGTTTTTGTTATTTTGCTTTTTTTTCTTTTGTCTCTGTTTTTGATTTCTGTACATTTATCTTTTATGTAAGTTTATTTGTTCAGGGAAGTATAAGGAGAAGCTCAGAAACAATGGGATGAAGGGTGAACTAATTCAGTAGTGATGCTCACTAGCCACTGTTGAAAATGAACTCTACACATTGTGAGGGAGAAGCATCAGGTGGGAAATAACTCAGAAAAGGAGAGAAGTGACACTGTTCAAAAAATTGTACTCATTATCTGAATTATGCAACTGTTACCCATCTGTACATCACCTTTACAATAAAAAGAAAGGGAGAGAGGAGGGAAAGATGGAGGAGGAATGAAGGAGAGAAAAAGAAAAGAAAGAGAGGGAAAGAGAGAAGGAAGGAAGGAAGGAAGGAAGAAAGAAAGGAAGGAAGGGAAGGGAGTAAGAAGGGAAACAAAGAGAGAGAATATGGCAATTTAACATGTACATTTTCTTTCCATTTTTCTTAGAACTTACTTTCTTGTATTAAATTCCATCTTTCTATGCAGACAAGTAATAGCATAAGCCATTAAAAGAAAAATAAAAACAAAAGTAAAATTACAATTCAGACCATTAGCCCACCACGCTGACATAATCTCCACTATTTGTATTATCATTTTAAGTATTTGAATGCATTCTGTCATATAGGATGTGCTTACTCCACTGGGTGAGTTCTCTCTATACCTAACTGGAAAACACACATACACTCACTGACTTTAACACATATGGCTATACTTCCTCCAAATACTAACATTTTTTGGTCATTTACCGTCATCATTGCTCAGCAACTTGAAAAATAATGTTTCTGTTTCTTCAATATTTTGCAGTTTCTTGCAATCTGGTTTTAACTTTACTGAAAAGTATACTTCTTAAAACAACAGACGATGACTTTATCAATCCTTTATCTATTGTAACTACAGTCACACTGACACTCTTTCACATACGTCTTGGTTTCCTATGATGTGTTCCTTGTTCTTCTTCCTTCCACCAGCCAGAATTCTTCATCTGAAGCTATACTACAACTGATATTGAGCTGAAAATTATCTTGTTTTTTCTTTTAACCTAGTTCTTTCACTGAGAACAAAATGGGACTCAGTTGCTCATTCCAAAACAACATATTTAGAATAACAGCTTTCAATATTGCCTTTATAAAATTTGTTTTTAAATTTTATTTCTATGTTCAATTTCACTACTTAAAACACTCTTTGTGGTCATGCTTTACAGGTACCTATATATTTCGATACTTTTCTCTATAGTAATGATTGTATAGTATATGTACTTGCTTATATATCTAATATGAACATATATACATTCACTTAGCTATTACTTAGGTGTTGCTGTTAATATAAAATGGAATCTCAGTATTTTTCTCACTAAAGATATGACTTGTTTTTCTGCACAATGGAGCCTTTGTCAAACTTATTACTTTCTCTTAAACCTAAATTTATAACATTCTTATGTAATCTGGGCATTTAAACTCATTACCTTGATCTTGTGGCTATTCTAGTAATATTTTTAAACAAAATTTCTTCTTTTAATTTACATTAATTTTCTTAATTTTTCTTCTACAATTTTAAATGTACATATTTTTCAAAATTCATTGAACTTGTATTTTTATTAATTGGAATAAGCAACTAAATAAGCAAAAAAGTATGTCTTTTAGATTGTATATACCTTGATTAAAGAAAGCATTTTCAAGATCCAATACAGATCATGAAATAAAATCTATTTTGAAATGCAAACATTGTTTTATTTTACTCATAGTGTGGACACTGAATAATACTATGTAAATAATATTATGTGAAGGGGAAAGGAAGTCAGATTACAAAAAACCAAACAAAATATCTAGGCATGATCCCAAGACTAAATATATGATAGAACAGACAGCAGATAGTAGTAGAATACTAAAAGCTATGCATCAAGACTGACATCTGTGGATATAGCTCACAGGTAGAGCATTTATTTAGCATATTTAATCCACAACATGACAAAGCCTTTAAAAATGTAAGACTGAGTTATCTTAACTACACGAATATTAAAGTCATTTAAACTGAAAAGGAACTCTAGTGCTAATATTTACAATGTATAACCTTAAATATTTGGCAGAAGTTTTTAAGTGTGAATTGACTATCAGCAGTTAGGAGAGAAGACATTGTAAGTACAGTAGCAAGGAGCGGTCAAAGCCTGAGACAGATAGGGGACTTATTTAGGTAATTGAGCTAATTACAAACTCTGTGAAGTATTAATTTACCCATTTACATTTATGAAACCGTGCTGTAGAGGACCATATTCTCATGAAACTTTCATTCACATGTCATAAATTTTTTATGAGTTGGTTATGAGAAGCAGTTTCCCAAAACTAATTCAAGGAGAAGACATCATTGAGTAGCTCACCCTGCCATTATTTAGATAGCTATAGATGTGAGACACTAATAAAACCAAGATACGAAGAATTCATGTGAGAAACTGTGTCTAGAAATAGAATGCTAATCATAGTGATAACAAGGAGCTGTGTATGTATTTCACAGACTTTTGAGATATTGAAGAAGAATGCTGATTTGAATGTTAGTGTTTATGCATGAATCACATATATCAGGTTTCCTTATAAGACTTATGCCTCATAGGAAGATCTAAAATGACTATTTTAAAGTAATTAAAATTTTTTCTCCTCATATAGATAAAGGAAAATTCAGTCAATGTCATTTGTCTCCAAGTAGAAAGGAATACTAGATTCACACTATGTATTAAATACTGAAATAATCTGCTTATGTCAAATTCTTGAAGTCAATCTTACTTGTGTGCATATAGTAAAACAAATTATTCCTAAATACAAATTTATATGGCTAATCCAAGTATTATTTAAGCTCAATAGATTAATGTTGTTACATTTCATTATTTATATCATTTTGTATATACTACCCTATTGAATATGAAAACCATGCACTAAAGGAACAAATCCTGATAACATATACCCTGAGAGTCAAATATAAACAAACTTTATTAATAGTTTAATGTAGGTAAGGGCTCTATAGACATGCATTAAACTAATCTCTAGATTTTTGACAGGTTGGTAATTTTTTTCAAGTAAGTGAAGGAGAAGTTATAAAATCAATTATCAATATAAAATTGCATTATAGAGTTCTTGTCCTAAATATATTATTTATAGGTGAAATTCTGTCCAGATTCAGCGGCTATTTGTACTGCTGCTGTAGTTCTATATATTTAATATAATTTTTTCAGCATTTTTTTTGAAATAAAAAATGAATTGGATGTCTTGTGCCTTTACTAGAGCTGTTGCTAAGATTCCATCTCCATTATGGAGAGCAATGTTAGCAATGCTTATTTTAACCTTAAAATATCACTCTATTAATTCATTTAATGGTAAATGAATTGAGAATTACATGCTTTAAATGTCTATTTTAAATAACTACTATAAAGATCACTAGGTGTCAGAAAAACAATAATTTCGCTCCAATTAAAACAATTGAAAACCTTTGTCTTGTGCAAGGGAAAACTTGTTCATATACTTTATACTGATGCCTTGATGGTTATATTACTTTCTACTGCGCTCAGATGTGGCCACATATCACTTATCAAGAACAATTACTTGAAAAAGGTTTCGAATAATTAAGACTTTGTTTCTGCATAGTAGTATAAATCTTAATTTATCTGACACAAGCACTAACAAACAATATGTAAGTATAGCACACATATTGGTAAATGTACATTGTAGTTAACTGCAATTCCCTTAACAAGAACCATTAGTGATTAAGACACCTTCTATGGAGATTTGTAGATCTGGATTAAAAATAATCAGTATAAATCATAATCACTCTGCCTGACAAGTCACTTGCAACCATGATAAATCTGCTAGGAACAGATTTCCCACTTTGTTAGCACTGTTAATGAATTCTTGACATGCTGATAGTTTGGGGGGTAAGAATTTATATACTCAAGTTTGTTCAGAGGCCACTATTGTCTGGTTTTGCATATGAAATATCTTTTCTTGTCTCAAAGTGTGGGATCTTCTATCAGTCTGCCATTCCAAAACACTTCTTGTCTATTAGTTATAAATAAACATACTCTGTACAAGCTAGATGGGTTCTCCTTTCTTTGATGTCTCAGGATCTTTTATTTTTGTGCACAATTAGCAAGCCAACTAGATGACCCAGGAAATGGATAAGGAGACTAAACTTCCAAAAGGAAGAATCCAAGCTTGGCTACTTTCTCTGGGTGTGGAAGGTGGCCCATATAATGCATATTTACAGCAATGTTACCTGATTGTGTTAATCACTGTGGCAACAGAGTGTGGTATATTGTGCCACCTATGAGATGACCACTGTGGAATAGACAGCTAACAGTTGATGCACAAATCACTATAGACGTGAACGTCAATGTCTAGAGGAAGAGTTACTGTTAGAACGGAGAAGTCTCATTTTCACCTTCTTCCTTACCTTCACTTTGGCAGAAGAATTAGATATATTGGATTACTCTGCAAACAGTTAAAATATTCTCCTGTAAGAATTTGACCATCTGTAGGGTAGGATTCTGGAATACAGGAAGGAGTCATGGTGATTCTTTGGCAGAAAATGGAGGTAAAATTGAAAAGGGTAACAGCACATTTATTCAGTGCTACAGCCATATTTGCATAGCACCCACAATGCCTAAGGAAAATATCTCAACTACGGCAATGCTTAAGACTTAATGGGGTTGATATGCCAAACTAGGAATATTAGCCAGAGGGATTGGGAACCACCTGACATAATGATATCTAGGACACATTTCTTAAGTCCTCAATAAATTACTCTTCATGTATATGAATGTGTACTTTTATATATAGCTTTTTTGTTTTAGATTAATATGGACCTGTTCTAGAACCCTAACTAATATATATTTATATATATGTATATATATATATACATACATACACACACGTACGCACACTAATACAATGAGCATGTACAAACAAGGAAAGTTATTACTAATGGTTTATGATTTCAGGGAAATAAACATCATGGATAAATTCTGAGGATTAAGAATATGCAATAATGTGATGGGGGATAGTATATTAAATACATCAGAATCGTAAAATTGCAAAGTGTGCTTCAAAATTGCACTTTACTGTGATATTCCCATTTCAGCGTTCAAAATAGAATCAGTAGAACTATTAAGTAACAAATGACCATGTATTATCAGATGCCCAGAAAATGTCTAATAAAATACTAACTGCAAGAAATATTTTAAAGTAGCTGCAGGAGTTGGTTGATGCCTTTATATGGTTTGGGCCTAGTTTAGAGCAGAAGTATTGTTGAGACATGACAAAGGAGGAAGTAATATTATAAGAAGTTTGTTTCAATAAGCCTGAGAGCTGGCGATGCGAAGCATAAATTTTTTATGTACTTCTATCTTTTGATTGTTAACATTTGTTAAATTAATCTTTTTCTTAAAGATTCATTTCAGGTTGAAATTAAGAGAACTATGTACAACTTGCATGAAATAAATTTAGAAGACATACTCAAAAGATGGAATAAAGGATTATTAATAGAATTTTTTCATACTTTCTTTTTTAATTTTCTTTTTTAATTTATTAATATTTTTCTTTATTGTCAAAGTGAGATACAGAGGGGCTACAGATTCATATGAAAGGCAGTGAGTACATTTCTTGTTCTACTTGTTCCCTCCTCCTCATTCCCCCCTCCCCCTCATACTTCCCTTCTCCCCCCAAGGATTGTGCAGTTGGTTTACACCAAATGGTTTTTTAAATGTTGCTTTTTGAATGGTTTATCTTTTTGTTCTTTGTCTCTCGATTTTGGTATTCCCTCTCCCTTTCCCAGTTCTAATACCCGTATAAAGAGTATCCAGGGTACTCAGATGTAATACAGTGATAGCGAGGGTACAGCCATAGGAAGGGAGTACAAGAGAAACAAAACTAAACAAACTAATCAGTCAAACAAACAGACAAGGAAGCAGAAAAAAATAGTTCACGTTCACATGGCATGTTGAAAATAATTACAGCAGTGGTATAGCTCTTGGTTCTGTAACATGTAGTTAGTTTCATTTGTCATCTTCTTATGTGATCATATGGGTGTAGTAGCTATTGGTGCTGGCAAAACTGGGTCAACACCTGTAACTAAAACTAGACCCCTATTTATTACCCTGCACCAAAATCAACGCCAAATGCATCAAATACCTGGAAATAAAATCAGATACCCTGAAAACACTACAAGAAGGAATAGGAGAAACTCTAGGACTCATTTGCACTGGAAAAAACTTCCTCAACAAAGGCCCAGAAATGCAACAAATCGAAGAAAGGCTAGACAAGTGGAACTGTATCAAACTGCAGAGCTTCTGCAGGGCAAAGGATATAGCTTCCAAGATAAATAGAAAGCCTACAGATTGGGAAAAGATCTTTACCAGCAATACAATGGACAAAGGCCCCATATCTAAAATATACACAGAAATCTAAAAGTTAAATTCCTCCAAAACAAACAATCAAAGAACCAACAGCCCTCTCAACAAATGGGCTAAAGACCTATAAAGAGACTTCTCTGAAGAGGAAATGAGAATGGCCAAGAGTCACATGAAAAAGTGCTTTACATCACTGGTCAAAAAAGAAATGCAAATCAAAACAACACTGAGATTCCTCCTCACCCAAGTAAGAATGTCTATTATCAGGAAACCCAATAATAACAAATGCCGGAGAGGATGTGGCCAGAAGAGAACCATACTACATTCTTGGTGGGAATGGAAACTTGTTCAACCCCTCTGGAAAGCAGTGTGGAGGTTCTTAAGAAGGCTAAACATAGAGCTCTCCTATGACCCAGCAGCCCCACTTTTGGGTCTCTACATAAAAGACTACAAGCAAGACCACACTAAAGCCACCAGCACAACTATGTTCATCACAGCACAACTCGTCATTGCTAAAACATGGAACCAACCTAGATGTTCCTCAATAGATGAGTGTATCATTAAAATGTGGTAAATATACACAATGGAATTCTATGCCTCCATCAGAAGGAACAACACTGCCCCATTCCTAAGGAAATGAAAGGACTTGGAAAAAATCATACTAAATGAAGTGACCCAGAACCAAAGGAACATAAACCCTATGGTGTCCCTCATAGGGAACAGATTTCTTAGTAGAAATTTTAAAAAACAATGAGACAAAAGTAAGGAAATATTTTAAGCAAGATAATTAGGTGGCTTTGTTGATTTGGTGTAAGGAAGAAATCTTCAATAATGGGGAATCCTTGAGTTTCAGTAAGAGAATATGAGAATGTTCATATCAGGGTTTAGAATGAGAGAGATCAGAGAACCAACTATTTTTGGCTACTTTTTAGAAGCAAGGAAATCTGTGGTTATGTATGAGGAAGGAAAGAGACTAAAGCTGTGATTGATAAGGAAGATATTTTCTCTCGTTTCACTGAGGATGAGGCCTCTGTTTTCCAAGGCTAGAATAAGGATGATATTTTATCTATGTACATAAATATTAACAGAACAATCTTGTTTCATTACAAAATGTGTAGATCGTGTGGATTTCATGGTCAATACTGTCTGTGTGTCTTCACAAAAACAAGTTTCTTAACCTTTGTATGTTTAATTCCCCTTGATCTCTAATGGAGATTAAAACATGATAGTTTCATGGAGAACGCATACATTCACAAAGGTATTATCCATTGTGCCTGTCATAATTCACAATACATGAATGCTTTCTAATATTACTTGAACACCAAAATTAAAGTAAAACAAAGGGCTGGGGATATGGCCTAGTGGCAAGAGTGCCTGCCTCGGATACACGAAGCCCTAGGTTCGATTCCCCAGCACCACATATACAGAAAACCGCCAGAAGCGGTGCTGTGGCTCAAGCGGCAGAGTGCTAGCCTTGAGCGAGAAGAAGCCAGGGACAGTGCTCAGGCCCTGAGTCCAAGGCCCAGGACTGGCAAAAAAAAAAAAAAAAGTAAAAGAAAAATCTTGTAACTTTGTATCTACAGAAAGCAAATGGGTATTCAAGCATGCTATAAAAGGTACAGTATATCTTCTCAGGTAGAATTTCTGTCAGAGGTGTTTCAAATGGTATCCTGATAAGTCTTAGGCAGGGGTATGAAACTCCATTGCCTAGTACCAAGCTCTCAGGTAATGCTAGTAAAATGTTTGAATAATATCACTTTATATGTCCAAAAAAATTGGACACATCAACCAAGGCTAACCTTACAATCTTACATTTTGAAAGAAAATGTACAACAGTCTCCATAGCTAATCTATTTGACATCAATTTAAAATTTATATCCAATACGTATGGATATTTACTATATAAATTCTGTATGTGTTACATTAATATGCTTTGACTTATTTGCACAATAGAGATAATTAAGTTGTGAAAGTGAAAATCTAAATCTGTAAACATCTGGTGAAATAGTTTC
Organism: Perognathus longimembris pacificus; assembly: GCF_023159225.1. Taxonomy (NCBI): domain Eukaryota; kingdom Metazoa; phylum Chordata; class Mammalia; order Rodentia; family Heteromyidae; genus Perognathus; species Perognathus longimembris. The sequence goes on along the minus strand of NC_063182.1, from coordinate 15,792,838 downwards.
AAAAATATCCAAGGGACAAAGCTAATTGTAGTTCACTTGACATATAATAATGACTGGTACTTTATAACAATATAAAAAATATTTTATTTAACTATAATTGAATTTGTTGTAAGTTAAAATGGTTTTGAAAATATATTTCAATATTGATATTATACTCAGGTATAACACCTGAGTTAGTAATACCATTTTTGTTACTGACACAAAGTAAGGGGTACTGACTTTAACAGGCTACATATTATGCTTCCTCTGATGTCCTAAATTCTGTGACTGCATTCATTTTTTCTGAAACATTGATGGAATTAAGTGTAGCAGTGGGTGGTAACCTGATGGAGACCTGGTAGACTGTATGAAGTACAACTCTACAGAGATTTTACTGAGAAACCTTTATTTCTTTAATCAAATGGATAGGCATTGCGACTTTGACCACCTTAGCCCTTCCTCCTGGATGACAATTGACACAACTGAGGAAAGGACAAGGATAATTGCTTGGACTATAACCTTACCTAACTGAACTGCTTAAATATGTCTAGCAACTGCTTAATTCTGGACTCGATCATATTAATAAAATGCATCTGAGTCAAGGCTTCATGGTTTCTCTGTTGCTTAACTTTAAGTGTATTGTACATTACATAACTTAAGGTTCAGCTGCTAGTCAATAAACTGGCTCTTATTCTTGTACTTTAAGAATATTTCTGAAGATTTAATGACATTCACGTTATCAGCTTAGGAGAGTTACATCATATAAAATAGATATGTTAGTTTGAATGAACTATGAAATGGACTCTGATGCGATAAAGTAGTTAGTGAACATATTTAATGAATAACAAAATAACTCTATATAGAAAGGAGAAAGACTATCCTCAGTTTCAGTAAGGACTAAAAGCCAAAAATGTTATTATTGGTGTTTCCCCTCTTAGAGAGTACATTCCTAAAACATAACTTACTGAGAGTATTCACTTATATCAGGAATTCTTGGAACAAGAAAATATTGTCTTTAATGTGTAGAAAATTAAAATAAAGGAAGCAGCTGAGTTTTCAAGCTCTACTTTGATAGCATAATGGTAAATATACATCATTCAGTAGGAAATTCCTAAAAGTATATTCAGCTAGACAAATATGGAGATATTCGTTTATACTTATCAAATGTTATGACTTTGACAATTATTTTTTGATTCTTAATGAATTTAATTTTTCATTTAATTTACTGGAGATTGAATTTAGAGCCTGCCAATTGGTAAACTAACACTCTACCACATGAGCCATTTCTCAGTCCTATTTTACCTGCAATTTGTAGTACACCCAGTAACAAATATTCAATAGTCATTTTTCATACTAATAAACAATAAAACTAAATTATGTTGCTATATAGATAGATGTTATTCAAAATCTTATTAAACAAAGAGCTAATATCAATAGCTATTAATGTCTCCTGTCAGGTAATGCAGTATTGATTAATTAGTAGAGAAATGACAACTAGAAGTTTTTACTTGTCCATGTAATCTCAGTTTCCACACAGGATTTCTACATTTTGATGTGAAAAAAACACTTGCAGTTCCTGTTCAATCAAAGAGGAATGAATTTAAGACAATGCCTATTCATACCACAACTTTTGCTTACAGAAATTAGAAACCAAACACCTTCCTGAGATATCACACTTCAGAGAAAGGCTTAGGCATTTAGAAAAGAGTTCATGAATCACTTCAGCAAAATAAGAATTTTTTAAAATGTGCTTTTAATTCTAAGAGATTATTCTCAAATAATAAGTTTGTAGGGGAAATGTATACTATTCAAATCCATAAATCCCTAGTTCATCAAAATTACTGAATTTATGAGAAATTGGAACAAAGCTAGCTGTGACCTAGGATGACTATTTTTCACTTTATATCAAAGATAAAAATGTCTCACGGGGAGGGGGAAATTAGAGAGGAGGTAACAAATTGTACAAGAATTGTGCCCACTGCCTTATGTATGAAACTGTAACCCCTCTGTACATCACTTTGACAATAAATAAGTAATTATTCAAAAAAATTGCTATCGGATAAGTGATATGCTTGCATATTTATAGATATTTTATGAATATTCATAGACGTTTTATGAAGACCAGTCAATAGTAGTCCATACCTAGAAAACTCTGCATGTCAAACCCCTTATTTGGATGGAACTTATTTTGATAGCCCTAAAGTTTGTGGGAATCATTTAAGGCTGTTGTTCATGAAACTTCAAGTCAATATTAAAGATAAAAGGAAAAGTTGTGGTTCTGACAGGAAACTGTCAAAATTTGACTAGTACTGTCTACTATCAAAATATGTCCAGTGGTAAAAATAGTCACATCAGATTATTAACTCTGTGACAATTAAACATGGGTATTTGGCAAAGAAAAAAAAGTTCTGAATCTCATTATGTGCATTTATGGATGTAAATTTAACTCAAGTTCTATACTTATTTTCCAAATCTGCTGCTCATTTTAAAATTAATTATTTATATATCTAGTAAAAGGGAGAGGAAAAATAGACTTGGTCTTCATTTGAAGCTTCATTCTTTCCACTCCAATACTAAAATTCACAATTTTAGATGATCTGTCATCTCCTGAAAGACTCCATTGAGAAAGATTGCACTTATTTAATATAGCAATCCAAGTTTCATAGGACATGTACTTCACTTTGTTAATTATTTTAACATCACGATTGTGTGAGATATTGTTTGGGGGAAACAATAGATTAACCAAAAGAAAGTCATGAATAATCAAGCTGATGATGAAACCCAGATGTCCATGGGAATTCTGACATGTTCCTCAGAACCTAAGGGTGAAGTCATGGATGTAAATTGAGATGTTCACCCTAATGTATCAGAAAAATCAAAACAAATTTGAACTAAATGCAGGGAAACAAAGAATTAAGTTCATAGTGAAAGGCTATAAAATTTAAAAAGCGAAAAAGCCATGAAGAATATTACCAAACTAAAACCAAGTGTCTATAGAAATAGCAAAAAAAAAAAAATTGTGAGCTCCTGCAAAATTTAATAATTAAACAGAAAAAATTCAAAAGGCCATGGCCAAAATTGGCAGAAGATATGTCACTGTTAAACAACATAAAAAGATGATTGTAAAGAGAATAATGTAAGCAATTTGTATGGTAATGGAGAAAATAACATAGATAAATTAGACAAATTCCTAGAAAGACACTACCTACAAAAACTGCCATAAATGCAGACAGAGCATCCCAGTAAACCTGGTAGTAAATAAAAAGATTTAGTACTCAAGAATCTTATCACAAAAAGAAAAGCTTGGGATAAAACAGTTTCAAGCAGGAATTAACAGCAATCCTTTTCAAACCCTCCACACATGCGAGACGATGTTAAGTTTTTAATGGGGTCACAGGGTCTAAAACCAAAAGCATCACAAGGAAGAAACTTCAGACAATTTTCTTTTATAAAGATGCCATAGAAATCTCCAACAATATACTGAGCGAGTATAAAAAGGATTGTATGGTAATGGCAAGTAGAATTTAACCCAGGAATAAAAATTTGTCTCAAGAAAATAAATGATGTACTATGCCATTGAGAAGCATTGATGGATAAAGAAGATGTTATATACACAAGCCCTGATCTCAGTAGATACAGAATATTTCCACAAGTCTACTTTCTTTCTTTATACTAAAAAAAAATCAGGATACTAGTACTAAAAGCAACCATCACTACTTCATATCTGCATTTAACTTTGACCTAGTCATTTCTCTGCCTGCCATGACTCCTTAAATGCAAACCCCCCTCATCAGAAAATTCAAAGGGCCCATAGAAAACATGCTACATTTTTCTCTCTATATATATTGGCAAGGTTACTATTACTAAAGTTACAGTATTCTTTATACTTGCTTACAGATTGAGTGGAATCCTGAACATAATTTCCACCCACCCTTTCAAGTTGTTTTTTTACAGAAATACACAAGTTGATCATAAAATACGTAGAGGTGTAATGGCTGCAAATTCTTCAAAAGTCTTCAAAAGACAAAATGAATTTGGAAGAAAGACTGCCTGAATTCAAAACCTATTACAAAATTCAATAACCAAGGGATTATGATTTTGTCATAATAAAAATGGATCAAGAAAACAGAATTGGAGGAGAGAGAAGATGGTGCCGCCACAGTAGGGAGGCACCCCAACTAGCTCCAACTGAATAGTGAGCTGGGAACTCCAGCACCCAACACCCAATCAAGAACCCAGCAAACCAGCAGCCAGAAGCAGTGGAGATACGCAGGAAAACACAAAGGAGCAAAAAAGAAGAGCTGAAAACCTACACGGAGCCCGAGAATCTACGGGGCACCCTCCCCCCACCAGCCAACCCTGGCCCGAACAGGGCCAGGCTGGGAAAGAGGAACCCGGCAATCGGCAGACTGACTGCCAAAAACTCACACCAGGAGCGCAGAGTCCAGACAGCAGGACTCCACGGACACCAGGGAGAGTGCGGACCAAGACACGGTGATGGCGGTGATGGCGGTGACAGGAAGTTCGGGTCCACACCAGGAACGGTCGTAAGCGGCTGGAGAACCCAGCGGTGCAGAAGGGGAGAGCCAGGGACACCACCACGACCTTTCGCCACACCACAGAACTCCACAACCGAAGGACCAACAGCGGCGAGGGACACACACACAATCCAGGACGAGTGAGTCCCCCGTTACCCCTCCCCCAATGGAAGACCCAAATCCTACAAAGAAGCTAGATCTCCCTCCCTCCCCCTCCCCACCCCAAGGGAACAAAGAACCCCCAAATAAGGCAGGAAACTCTCATCAGGCACTGGGAAGTCACAGGAGTTTAGCCGGGGAAGGGCGGAGCAGCCCCAAGGCTGCCCAGGACCGGAACTGGATGACCGGCCCTGCCCCCTTCCCAACAGGGGCCGGGGGACAGCCAGCAGTGCAAGCCCCACCCAAGGTGCCTGGACCTCGCGGACTCTTACAACTAAAATCACAGGCGCTGGTGGGCCACACCAGCACAACAGGGACACCTGGGCCTGACCATGGCCACCCCTCGCAGTGAAGGCGCAATCTGAGGGTGCTAACCCGTGCCTGGACAGTTGATCCCACTGGGCCCCACACATACAGCCCCCCCCACAACGGACTCCCAGGAGGGCGCAAGCACAGCCCAACAACCCTAGGCTCACTCTGGTAGGCGTACCCCGCTCAGGAGGGCGGGGCCACAGCGGCAGAAACTGCTCTGGTAGGCACGCCTACACAGGAGGGCAGAGCTCTCCAGCGGCCTGTGGCCACTCAGTTTGGTGGACTTCCCACAAGTGGGTGGGCCACACCCCAACAACACCGGCCCCGGAGCAGTCCACACAGGAAGACTGAGAGGTGAGCTCCTCTGACCAAGATACAGAGTGGAAAAAAGAACCAAAGAAGAGATAAGCTTCCACGCCACACTGATTTAACGACCAACAAACCCCCAACAGGGGCACACTAGGGTCAGCACAGCACAGCGGCAGGACACTGTCCCGCAGAGAAAGACACAGAACCTACCCAACCCCAAGTACAGGGAGAGTAACCACCTCAACAACAACCGAGAAGGTTACGCTCACCCATTGGGAAGCAAGGTCCAACAGCCAAACCCAAACCCAGATCCAGGACACCAGGACACAAGGCTCCCAATGACAGACCAGCAGGAACCAGCACAAAGCCAAACCAGGGAAGCCACCCACAGATCTGCAGATGCGCAAATCACAAAGAAATATAACACAGTTCATCAAAGGGCAAGCCAACTCGCCAGCTCCAAAAAGCAGCACGACTGAAGAAGAGATGGAGAATAAAAAAGCAAATGAGGCCATGTTAATAGAAATGATGGAAAGCATCAGAAACAAAATCAGAAAACAATTCCAGGAGTTTAGAGTGGAAGTCTTGAAGGACATCCAGGAAGCCAAGAAAGAAATGGAAGCAAAAATGGGTACAATGCAAACCTCCGTTAAAGAAGACCTTAACGTCCTGAGAAGTGAAATGCATAATAGATTTAAAATACAACTCTTTAAAGGAAGAAATTTCCACGATTAGAGCTGATCTGACAACCATAAATAGCTCTCTGACATTCATAAACTCCGCAATTGAAGCCACAGCACAAAGAATTGACCATATGGAATCCAGAATCTCTCGCTTGAACGATGAAGCAGCCAACAACAACCAGAAAATTACCACACTCCAAGAAACGGTGAAGCTTCAGGGCAGACTAATCCAGGACCTAAGGGACAAAGACAAAAGATATAATCTGTGCATAATTGGAATAGAAGAAGGAGCCGAGTACCAGAGCAGAGGGCTTCATCATATTTTCAATAAAGTTATTGCAGAAAACTTCCCCAATCACACAAGGGACCCCATCCAGGTAACCGAAGCCTATAGGACACCTGGCAGGCGGCAACACAGAAAAGCCACCCCAAGGCACATAATATTCAAGACTTCAGATCTCAAGAATAAAGAGAAAATTCTGATTGCAGCCAAAATGAAGAAAGAAATTTTCTACAATGGAAAGAGTATCATAATAACAGCAGATCACTCCACACAAACCTACCAAGTGCAAAGTGAGTGGAAGAACACCATCCAAGTTCTACAAGCCAACAATATGCAACCTAGGATTAAATATCCAGCAAAATTGGAATTAACATTCAAAGGGAAAACCAGATTTTTCCACAGCAAAGAGGATCTAAAGAAGTATGTGAATAAAAAAAACAGCCCTACAGTGAACTCTAAGAGGGGAATCCTACCCAACAGAGATCGTACAGGACACACAGTCAGAAACAAAAACAGAAAGAGCAGCTCACTAAAGACAAGAAAAAAAAAAAGAGGAAAAAACAGCACAACAAGAAAATGGAAGAAGAAAAAACAGTCTTATCCTTGATCTCTTTGATTATAAATGGCATAAAATCTCCGATAAAGAGGAGCAGACTGGCAGAATGGATCCGCAAACAAAAAGTTGGCATTTGTTGTCTACAAGAGACCCATCTTACAGCAAGGGACAATAACAGGCTCTGAATGAAAGGATGGAGCAAGATTTTCCAGGCAAACGCACCTACCAAAATGGCAGGTCTAGCCATTCTGATCTCAGACAAGCTGGACTTTTCATTAAAATCAACTCAAAGAGACAAAGAAGGACACTACATTTTAATACAAGGAAAAATCCAGAATCAAGACATCACAGTGATAAATGTATACTCACCAAACAAAAGAGGCCCCATATATGTCAAGCATCTCACAGATTTACAGAACAAGATAGACCCAAACACAATCATAGTGGGAAACTTTAATACCCCACTCTTCCCTAAGAGACAGATCCAACACCCAGAGGATCAGCAAGAGAGCTGAGGACATAAGTAACACCATATCCCAAATGGATGGGACAGATCTATACAGAATCTTCCACCCTACAGAGACACAATACACCTTAATCTCAGCAGCACATGGATCATACTCCAAAATAGACCATATCATAGCCTACACAAAGAACCTCAGCAAACACAAAAGTATTGACGTCATCCCACGTATTATATCTGATCACAGTGAATTAAAGGTAAACAACAATAACAATGGTTACCACAGAGGCTATACACATTCTTGGAGGCTAAACCCCACTCTGTTATCCAACACATGGGCCACAGACCAAATTAAAGATGAAATCAACGAATTCATAAGCCACAATGACAATGAAAGTACATCACAAAGAAACCTATGGGACACAGCTAAGGCAGTACTGAGGGGCAAGATCATTGCCCTCAGCACTCACATTAAAAGAATGGAAGCAGAGAAGGTGAATAACCTCACGATGAAACTAAAACAACTGGAGAAACAAGAAATGACCGAATTGAAAATGAGTAGGAGGAGAGAGATCACAAAGATTAAAGAAGAGATAAATCTGATTGAAAATAGAAAGACCATTCAACAAATAAATAAGACTAAAAGCAGGTTCTTTGAGAAAATAAATAAAATTGACAGACCCCTTGCAAGACTTACAAAAAAAAGAAGAGAAGAGACTCATATACATAAAATCAGGGACTCCTCCAGAAAAATTACAAGTACACACGATATTCAAACAATCATAATGAACACAGATGCAAAGCTCCTCAATAAAATATTAGCTATCAGGATCCAGAAACTGATCAAGAAAATTATACATCATGACCAAGTAGGCTTCATCCCACAGTCACAAGGTTGGTTCAACATCCGTAAATCAATCAATGTAATTCACCCCATTAACAGAACTAAAATCAAGAATCACATTGTTATCTCAGTCGATGCCCAAAAAACCTTTGACAAAATACAACATCCATACTTATTAAAAGCTCTGGAGAGAACAGGAATAGATGGAACATTCCTCAAAACAATAAAAGCCATATACAACAGACCAACTGCTAACATCATATTAAATAGAGAGAAACTTAAATCATTCCCCCTAAACTCAGGAACAAGACAAGGATGCCCACTCTCCCCACTTCCTTTCAACATAGTGCTGGAATCTCTAGCCATAGCAATAAGGCAAGAGGAGGACATCAAAGGGATCCACATTGGCAGGAAGAAATCAAGTGATCCCTATTCACAGACAACTTGCTCTTATATCTGAAGGACCCAAACAACTCAGTCCCCAAACTCCTACACCTAATAAACAATTTTGGCAAAGTAGCAGGATACAAAATCAATCCACAAAAGTCAGAAGCTTTTCTGTACACAAGCAATATACAAACAGAAAAGGAAATTATGAAAACAATTCCATTTACAGTAGCCAAAAAAAGAATAAAGTACTTAGGGATCTAGCTAACCAAGGACGTGACGGACCTATTTAATGAGAACTATAAAAATCTAATAAGGGAAATCAAAGAAGACACAAGGAGATGGAAAGACCTCCCATGCTCATGGGTAGGCAGAATCAATATAGTGAAAATGGCCATATTGCCCAAATTGTTATACAAATTCAATGCAATCCCTATCAAAATCCCAGTCACATTCTTCACTGAAATAGAGAAAGTAATCCATAAATTCATATGGAACAGCAAAAGACCTAGAATAGCCAAAGCAATTCTAGGCAAAAAAAAGCAGTGCAGGAGGTATCACAATACCAGACTTCAAGCACTATTATAGAGCCATCATAACCAAAATAGCCTAGTATTGGTATAAAAACAGACCTGAAGTCCAATGGATTAGAATTGAAGATCCAGAAATAAAACCACACTCTTACAGTCAGCTGGTATTTGACAAAAGAGCTAAAGACATACAATGGAATAAACATAGCCTCTTCAACTACTGGTGCTGGGAGAACTGGGCAGCCATATGCAGAAAACTCAAAGTAGACCCAAGCCTATCAACATGCACCAAGATCAACTCAAAATGGATCAAGGACCTCAATATCAGACCTGAATACTTGAAACTACTGAAGGACAGAGTAGGAAAGACGCTAGAACATATAGGCACAGGAAGGAACTTCCTGAATATAGTCCCAGGTGCACAACAAATAGGGGAGAGGCTCGACAAATGGGACTACTACAAAATAAAAAGTTTCTGCACAGCTAAGGACATAGCCACCAAAATAGAAAGACAGCCAACCATATGGGAAAGGATCTTTACCAGCACAGCAACAGACAAAGGCCTAATATCTGTCATCTACAGAGAACTCAAAAAACTAAGCCCCATCCAGGCCCAATATACCAATTAGGAAATGGGCAAAGGAGCTAAAGAGAGCAATAAAAATGGCAAAGAAACATATGAGGAAATGTTGAACATCCTTGGTAGTAAAGGAAATGCAAATAAAAACAACCCTGAGATACCACCTCACTCCAGTTAGAATGGCCTATACTCTGAACTCAGGCAACAACAAATGCTGGAGGGGGTGTGGGGAAAGCGGAACCCTTCTCCATTGTTGGTGGGAGGGCAAATTAGTTCAACCACTTTGGAGAACAGTATGGAGGTTTCTCAAAAAGGTCAATATAGACTTACCCTATGACCCACCCATACCACTCCTAGGCATCTATCCTGAACAGCATGTCCCAAGATATCAAAAAGACATTTGTACTTCCATGTTTATCGCTGCACAATTCACAATAGCCAAAATATGGAAACAACCCAGATGCCCCTCCACAGATGAATGGATCAAAAAAATATGGTATCTTTGCACAATGGAATACTACGTAGCGAATAGGATGGTGAAATATTGTTATTCACAGGGAAATGGTCAGAACTTGAACAAATAGTTTTGAGCCAGACAAGCCTAGAACACAGAAAACAAAGGGGCATGATCTCCCTGATATATGACTGTTAAGAAGTGGTGACGGAGAGACAGTAGAGACCAGGTCTGTGAAACCAACAACTTCTTGTCAAATGGTATTTCCCACAGGATTGGGGCAGTTACCCAACAGTATGTAACTAAAACCAAACAACTACCCAACATATAAAGGTCAAATTTGACCTCTCAGTGGAATACAATAGCTCAAAAACTATGTATGTACGTTCATGTAAGACTACTGTCGACATATTGTCTAATATCGACATTACATTTAAAGCCCTAGGCGAATTTTCTTGGGCTTGGCCACGTGGCTACTGTATATGTTCTTGGTACATTGTGTATTATATATATGTCTACCTGACCTAGGGAAGGGAAAGAAAAACAGGGTGTAAGATATCACAAGCAATGTACACACTGCCCTACTATGTAACTGTACCCTTTTTGCACAACACCTTGTCAAAAAATTTGTGTTTAATTAATAAATAAATTACAAAAAAAAAAGAATGAGAAAGAGAAGTGTAATAGTTGGGTTCAATAGTACAGACATGTAATCCAAACCACATCTGCAGGATTGAAGTTTAAGGACAGTCTGAGCAAAACTATTAAGGACCTATATCTCAACCAACAAATTTTACATGCTATACATGTATAAGATAGCATCTACTTTGAGGAGTAATTGGTTCAAGTTTTAGGCTGGACCTTGGAAAACACATGAGACCCTCCCATCTGAAAAATAAGTGCACTCATAAACAAAGCTGGGGTGTAATTCAAGTGACAGACCAACTGTACAGAAAAGTGAGATCTGTTTCCCCCTGACATACCAATGATACACTGCTTTGTTGTTTTAAATATTTATTGAGAAAATGATGAACACAAGGGTTACAGTTACTCAATTCAGGTAATGAATACATTTCTTTTTGAACAGTGTGGTCTGAAGAAAGATTCCTCTGTCAGCAAGGAATTATCGGGAAAAAAATGCACAAAACATTTATTCACTAATTAAAACTCTATTGTTGGGCCTTGGAAAAAATTGCTTAACATACTCACATTTACTCCATTGGATGAGACTTTAAAAGAATATTGGATAGCATAGAGGGAAATTAAAATAAGACTAAAATGTCAAACGATAACGAAAGGCTGAAAATGCAAGACTAGATTGATAATAAACTGTCTATTAAAATGGAATATTTTCCAGATATTTAAAACTGACAAATGTTTATGGTGATAAGAACTTTTGAAATGTAAACAACACTATAACATACACAGAAAATAGGAAGTGGTCAAACTCATAATGTCTATCAATATTATATTCAAGCATCTGAAATAAACAATAAGCTTAATATATATATATATATAAATCTGTTTAAGACAAAGAAAAAAATTATGTCATTACAAAATTTAACTGTTTTTCTAGTAATCATAGGTAGTGCCATTTGCTTAATACAGAATATTAAACAACATATGTGAGTATTCTTCTGTAACAATATACGGAAATACACAAATTATGGTAGGTTTAATTATGTATTAGAAGTATACTTTAATCTTATTCATAGATTTTAAAACTGAAAACTAATTAAACATTAATCATATTCAATGTAAATACCAAAGCACATAGAGTAATATAGTATAGTGAAAATTAATGTCTCTCTTCACGTGCATGACAAATAGTACGGATTTAATTGGATTGCTGCTACCAGTGTAGACTTGTCAGCTTTTCTGTTTTTGTCCTTTTTATTCAGGGGTGATAAAGAGGATCAAAAGGAGTGATTTCAAATGCTTGTCATTCTTCTTCTTTTATTTTTTACAAATCTGTTTTCTTTGATGATAATTTCTTTTGGCAATAATCAGTGAAATTTAGTTCCTATTCTTACTATTAGCATTTCAAAATTCTTGAATACATTAAACAGAATTCTAATTAGAATGCTCAAATATAAATGATCAGTTCATATACTATTGATTGACACAAATATCAAGGAAAACTAAGGATGAAAATGACCAAATTTTATTCATACTCACCTACACTTCACAATCTTGATGATTGTTTGATTCTGAAATGGTAAATAAGAGATATTCATTTTCTAAGGTGAATAATGTGATTTTTTCCTACTCTATGAAAAAAATTCCTTGGTCATATGCTGCTAGCTCAAGACTATCCAAAAATAATTAGAAGACTGAGATAAATGGATTTCCTTCTGAACTTAGCATGGGCAAAAAAAGGTCCAGAGAATCTCTCTCCAATTAGCTAGCAAAAATCTAGATGGAAAGCATGACTTTCAAAGTACAGTGAATAGTAAATTAGCAAAATGGACAAATAAGAGTGCAAGGCTCTGAGTTCAAATTCCTCTATCACATTTTTCTCATGAACTATTAGACTAGTGCATGTAATTTAACTATAAAATAATTATGTAAATAGCCCACATGCCCTACAGGATCAAGCAAGTGGGGTGAATGTTTACTATGGAAGTTTGCTCATCTATCAAAAAGAATACCATTATGTTATTTGTAGAGAAATGGAGGATTTTAGAAAAATTGTTAAATGAAGTAGGTCAGGACCAAAGAGACAAATGGTACATATTTTCTCTTGTAAGTGAAACTTAAATCTAAAATGCAAACATACAGGATACCATATACAAAGTTATATGCAAAAATTGGCTAAGGGATAGTTGACTTAAGGAAGAAGTAAAATGGTTTAAATCCTTTCAATAAGTAATAAAACATTCAACAAAATGAACAGCAGGAGCTGAAACATCTTTGGTGAATGTAGGAGAAAGAGGAAAGAGAGATAGAGAGGAGAAAATACAAATGGAAAGAGGAGGGATGAGTAAATACAGTCATTACATTCAATTTCCTCTATGAAGAAATTGAACTATATAACTTGAGAGTAGGAATGGGATGGGGAAAGATCAGGGAGAATGATGGAAGAGGTAACAATGATTAAGAGGTTTTTATACTCATTCATAACTTGTGGAATTGATCAAGAAGTGTTTTTGTCATGACTTCTAGAATGGAAATCTCTTTGTTAAACTACATGGTAAAAATAGTGAATAATAAAAAAGAAAAAAATGCATTCTGATAATGTAAAGAAGTATCTAAAAAAGGACATTTAGTATTTTATATTTACTTCCTTTTTCTGATTGGTTGATTCATGTAAATGGTTTTGACAAAATTGCATGGAAAAATAAATAAGTAAATAAATAAATACAAAACTACTTCTTACTCATCCATTTTATTGATACCTCAGTATGAACCCCTACAAAGGTAGGATCTTTCAATAGTATTTTATGAACTTTCAAGTCCTTTATTAAATTAAAATGTTTTAATTATTAAAAAATTTTAATTAAAATTAAATTTTTAGAAATACCTCTTAGGACATATACCTTTATTCTTATTTGATAATGCCATAATAGTGAAATAATTTACTCACAGAGAAAATACACTGTGAAATACTTTTGTCAAAATAATTTTATCATTTAAGCTGTCAGTAAAAATGTACGGGAACTTCAGCAGTTCTATGCACTCCTCAACAACTAGTTCATTCAGACATTTTGATGTTATCAACACATAAAATTTTAAATTTTGTTTATAAAATAGTTAGGTATACGAGCCTGTTTATTGGACATATGTACATACTCCTTTATTTACTTTAATATTCTCAAGTTTTAATTAAGATGTTTCACTTGTATTCAATTGTATTCATTCCTAAGTACCTGATGTCTCATAATGTCATTTTCAAAACATAGGTTTTCAAAAAAACACTTTTAAATTATTAATTACACGTGTACAGAATTAACATTTATTTTTAATTATTGTGCTTACCTACTGTTCACTTAGACAAACTTTTCTCTTTTCTTAAATTTTATTTTATTGTCAAGGTGATGTACAATGGGAATATATTTACACATGTAAGGTAGTGAGTACATTTCTTGCCACACTTGTTATCTCTTCCCTCATTTTTCTCCCAGCTTCCCTCCTCCCCAATTCTACCCCAAGTTTTACAGTTAGTTTACATCATATTGTCTTGTAAGTTATTTTTAATTTAGCTTTATTGTCAAGGTAGTATACAGAGGGATTACAGTTATATATGTAAGGCAGTGAGTACATTTTTTTGTCAAACTTGTTACCCACTCCCTCATTTTTCTCCCACTTTCCCTCCACCACATAGCCATCTCCAAGTAGTACAATTAATTTCTAATAAATTATCTTGTGAATTTCACTTTTGCATTGCCTCACCCTTTGTCCTTTGTCAGACCATTTTGATGTTTCCCCTTCCCTTCTCTAATTCAAACATATATGCAATACCCAGGGTACCAAAATTAAATACAATGACAACAGGAGATATCCGGAAATAAAAAAATAGGTAATTTTACACAGTACATTACAAATAACAATAAGCAAGCAACAATGAAAAATTTCCCGTTTCCATTTCTTGGAGTTCATTTCAATTAGCATCATCTAATATGATCATATGTACATAGCTATTTAGCTATTGTGATCACCTAAGACTGTCCTAGACATATACTAGTTATTACCAATGAAGGAAATGATGGACTCTGTTTCTTTGGGTCTGAATTACTTCACTCCATATAATTTTTTTCCAAGCCTTTCAATTTCCTTACAAATGCAGTGATGCCATTCTTTCTGATGGAAATATATCCATTGTGGATACAATATATCAATTGTCGATATATTGTACATTTTGACCCATTCATCTACTTAGGGGCACCTAGGCTGGTTCCATATTTTAGCTATAGTAAATAATTCTGCAAAGAACATAATTGTGATGGTAGCTTTAGTGTGGCCTTGTTATCACTTCTGGAAAAGTTATTCTTATCAGGGTCATCTGTGACTGTTGGTAGTGGTATTAATGCTAGTAGAAACAATAATATTGTGAATATTATTTTTAAAACTTTAACAAAGTTCTTTGCTGAACAGTTTTAAATAGTTTATTTATTTATTTATTTATTTATTGTTTGGCCAGTCCTGGAGCTTGGACTCAGGGCTTGAGCACTGTCCCTGGCTTCTTTTTGCTCAAGGCTAGCACTCTGCCACTTAAGCCACAGTGCCTTTTCTGGCGGTTTTCTACATATGTGGTGCTGGGGAATCGAACCCAGGGCTTCTTGTATACAAGACAAGCACTCTTGCCACTAGGCCATATTCTCAGCCCCTTAAACAGTTTTTGATCATCTTCATTACATAGTGCTTAATGCGAAAATAATCAATTATGTTTTGGTGGCACAATGGACACCCTTCAATGTGAAACTCTTAAGTACATAATCTCTTTTAGTATTACATTTGCTTGAAGGTGTTCTGCTAGAATTTCTCTTAAAGTAAGTACTTGTAGAAAGAAGTTCCAATTTCCAAAGACGGTTTTTGAGGACATTCACACAAGTCTTACTCTCTTATCTAATTGGGCAACTGGATTGCTTTCTGTGGCTATTTATTCCTGTAATGCTGTGAGGATATCAGGTAGTTCAGCTGTAAGATTTTCCACGTATTCAGCTTGTGAGATAAAAAAATCATTTAGAACAACTTTAGTATACATGTTGTTTTCTGTTCTCATTGTTATTCTGTTTAAATAGCCTACATATTGCAATCTTTGAATCAATATTCCAAGGTATCTTGTTCAAGTAGCTGCCACATAGGGACATGATCTTGTATTACAGTTGTCCAGTCTTTATATCTATTAGCATGATATTTGTTTGAACTATAATTTTCTTCCACTATTACTAATTATTTCTTCTTTAATTTCTGGCCGATCAAATGTTGGATGTATTTACACATGCATTTCCAAAATCCTTTGTGTGTGTGTGAGTATGTGTGTGTGTGCGTGTGTGTGTGTGTGTGTGTGTGTGTGTGTGTGTGTGTTGGTCCTAAGCCTTGAAATAAGGGCCTGGATACTGTTCCTAAGCTTCGTTGCTCAAGACTGATGCTCTACAATGTACTCCACTTCTGGCTTTGTGTGTGTGTGTGTGTGTGTGTGTGTGTGTGTGTGTGTGTGTGTGTGTTTAATTGAAGACAAAGAGTCATATGAGCTTTGCAAGCAAAGGCATGCTCAAATCACAATCCTTAGATCTCAGCATCCTGAATTGGATTATAGGTCAGAGCTACCATTGCCTAAAATCTCTTCTGTATTTACATGTCAAACAATATTTTACTTTGTAAAATAAGATGTTTGAAATTTTACAAACATTTTAATCTTTGATACTAATTTCGGGGAACATTGATATATGATTTAGCTCATTAGCACTATGTCATGAATCAGTAAAATAACTTGTAAAAAAAGCATGTTGTTCAGACAATTTTTATTATATACATAATTAGTTAATAATTGGGTAAAATAATCAGAAAAGCCTAGAGGAAAAATGATTTCTGTATGCATAGTTATTATATCTACAGAGATTTACTGACCTCTGGATCCATTCAGTCTATCACTGTCTTCATTAGTATGTTACTTCGACACTAGGACGGTCTATTCTAGGAAAATTAAGTAGAGGACACTTGTGCCTCTAGCTCTCTTGTATTTGTCTGAGGCAAAGGAATAACATTTTAAAATACTGTATTGTAGTTGTTTTGTTCCTCAGAATCAATAAAAATAAACTAAACTAATAGATTATTTTTCCTCAAAAATGAAGTTAATTCTTTTCCTGGAGATAAATGCATTGTAATTAGATCATAATTGTACTGAGAATCAAGCACATTTCAAAGCTCTGCAGTTATAGTGCTGCATAAACTTCTCCCACCTATGGAATATAACATTGTGTTATGATTATGAAGCAAAAAACAATATAAAATATGTTACATTATGATATAAGGAAAAAGAACAGAGCTCCATGATAGAAAGGAAATTTTGTTCTTCAATATTAAAGGTAGTTCAGGAAAGTAATTTTGAAGCTGGATATTTCTGATGAGACCTAAATTATGAACAATAGACAAACAGAAGAGAAAATAAGTGTAGAATGCAATACATGGAAGAGATGGGGTGCAGGAATAGAGAGGGTGAAGATAGAGAAAAAGCATTTCTAAAAATCTGATGATCAAAATACAAAGGGGCGAAAGTTGAGAACAAAGTCTGTGTTCAACAGAACTGTTACCAATCAATGCAGGCCTTTTAAGTGAGTGATAATCTATCTGCTTAAATTTCATTAAATATACACATTGCTAAATTTTACATTCTATAATCTTCAAAGATACTATTTGATACAAAGCATTGGTGAACTGCCTGGGTTGATATATTTTGGAACTCAAAAGTGAAGGAAAATGGTGGAGTAATGATGAGTAATGATGGAATATCAATTGACATCTTAGAAACTGAGGGTGCTGCATCTTTATCTGCTCCCATGGTGATTATCTTAATTGATATATAAATGATTTGGCAAATGACAAATTAATAGAAAGGATGTAAGAAAGCAAAATGAAAATTCCTGGGTTCTCTTTTTCTCACTATGTATTTCTTGACCTACTTTGGAAAAGTTAATGGAATGTAGTTTTACAACTAGTTGGAGGTTTGTATCCAATGTAGATTAATGCTAGTTAATCATTTTTATTCATGACTTTATATATGAGTTGAAAAATGTAATGGTTTATCAGAAATCAAGCAACTAACTTCTAATAAATTTCATAATGGAGATAGGGCATATTTTCATAATAATGCAACACTTTTCACACCAATTATCTCATGTGGCCTCTACAATTCATTCAGTAGAAGGCAGGAATTGCATGTCTGTTTTATCAGACAAGTTGAAAAGGTGAGGAATAAGAATGGAAGGAGATACTTATTGCAAAGAGTAATAAAACAAAAGGAAACAAAAAAACCTGACTTACAGCTTCATTGATACTGTATATGTGGGTTATATTCAATGAAACAGTAATGCTGTTTCAGGATAGATGTAAGATTGTGTATATCATACTTTTAATTTCTGCAATTTAATGTTGGATATAAATTCTGTAAATGAATGTTCAGCATAAACACTAAGTGTTTAAGATAACTGTAAGTGATCTGTACACATCCTTACATAGCATCCTTACATAGGTTTTCTTCTTTATTCTTACATTGTTTAAACAGTAAATTGTTACAAGATGAGTGAATGTGAATTTCTTGGGAGGATTATTTCTAAACATGTTTGTTTTCCCCATTTCACCTTTCCTGGCAATAGAATCCACAATAAGTAGCTTACCTACCCTCCCTTCTTTTGCTCTGTCTTATATTCCTTCAGTTGCTTTGCTTGGGTTGCTATGTTCTCACCAGGGAGCTATGAATTTAATAAAACATTAAACTTCCTAGTGCTCTCTCTTGATCTGCATCTGCTCTTACTGGAACTAACTCTGAGGGACCTGACCAAGCCATCATACATCTTCAGGTTCACTGATCTTGAACAGGATAAAAACTAAGCATTCCAGTGCAATGTAATTTCTAAGGAACAAAGAACTGTATTCTCCTATTCTAAGATTGCTTTATAGAAAGCATGTATTAAAGTAATTACTTTCTGAATTAAGCTAAGGAAAAAGTAAAATATATACCACACTAATATATTTTATTGGGAAATCATTAAATGCAATATTTAAATATGTTAAATACATAAATAAACAACCCCAAGGAGTTCTCCTGCAGTGTACAATTATTATGTATTAATAAAAATTGTAATAAGTCTTTTTTGAATGAATATCCCCCTTCATTGTTTCTTATGTAAATGTCCTACAAAAGTACCTGTTCATTCTTTCAGGCAGCTCTCAAAATAAAAAAAAATAAAATAAAAATCTCAGGATGGGAACTCTACACAAGTGAAGACATGGAGCTTTCTGTATCCAGGATCACAAAATAATGTTACTTGAGGTGAATGATAAGACACTTGCAAAGGATAGCCTAAGTTCAGTTAGGTAACTTTTTAGAATCAACTTGCACATGATTGAATTCCTTGCTTTTAAAGTGAACATGTGTAAGTATAGATAGTGGGAAACCTTATTAAATAGCTTTAAGCAATTTCCCCAACTTTCCACACTTAATTTAAGAGTTTCTCTTAACAAAGTTAGGCAGATGATCTTTGGTTATGTTGAGATAGCTGCTTACCTCAGGAGCTTAGATGAAAGAAAAAGTGCTGAATTCAGAATAATCAAAGCTGCTTGGAGCCACATACACATTTCCAGAAAACAGTCAAAATGAAAGACAACAGAATCAGACACTTATAGACCATATAAGTTCAATACCGAAAATGTTACCACTTTTAAAACATAATAAATACACAATATAATCATAGTAAAACACTCATAACTATGACATAAAAAGCTGTTAGTTGCAAATACAGAATTCACTGGAAGTGCTTCTATGGTAAAGCAATGTGGACATTCTATATTGCTCTGACCTTGGAGTTCACAGTGAAATACCTTCATGGAACTGAATCAGGGCAATAGGGAAGATCTCTCAAAATTTGCAGTGTGCAATATACTTTATTTTTCTCTGAAGTCCCATTTTGTAGACTATTATTGAGAGCAAAATTGTCTACTTGATGGAGCAATGGACTGATTCAATATGTCAGATTTCATGTTCCTATCCACTAGACAGACAAAAAGTCGTAGAAATTTAATTTAAAATAGCGCAAATCAAGCATTGCTTTATAAAGACCATTCACATGCCATGTAGGAGTTCTTAAACAAAAGCACTTTTTTGTGGTTACTGAAGCACATAAATACCTGGAAACTTTTAAGGTTGAACATCACTTTATTTTTCCGATCACAGTTATAGTGTGTAGAAGAATCAGATGACTTTTTTCAATGTTAAGTAGATCTCCAAAATTAGAGAAGAAAATAAATGAGAATTTATACTTATAGTGATTAGCTTTCAGTGCCGAGCATCTCTGAAAATAATTTTTAAAAATACTGAATGACTTTTAAAAATTCTCAAGTATTTGGGCCCAGGTGTCTCATGCTTATAATTCTAGGTATTTAGCAGACTCATATCTGAGGATCCTGGCTGAAAGCCAATTCAAGTGGGAAAGCCTGTGAAAATTTTACTTCCAATTCACCAAAGTATAGCCCTAAGTAGAACTGTGATTCAATTGTAGAGCACTATCCTTGAGAGAAAATCTCAGGGACAGTGGCTGGGTCCTTAGTTCAAGCACCTATACTGGCATCTGCGTGTGCACACACATACACAAACACAGAATCCTCAAGTCATTACATAAAACTTATCACATTGGATAGCATAGAGTTCAATGGAAGTATCATAGTATAATTTTACAATATTTGGAAGTCATTAATGATACACTAGCATTACAATATTGCTAAAGCAATTTGAAGGTCTCATAGATGGTTTTTCCACCCATCCATGTGCTTGTTGCTTTACAGTTTTGTACACACACAAGTGAGACACACATTCCAAGTAGGGTTATTGAGCATCAATTAGTAACTGAAATGCCTTTAAGAAAAAATGAGAACTAGTCAGACATTTGAACATGTTATAGGAAAAATGTAGAATAATTATCTTTTTCTTTGACTTTAACGGTAGCTAGAAAAATTCTTATTTTCTTTAGGCACAAGGTTCAGCTACAAAGCCCAGACTTTACAGCCCCATCTTGCTCTTGCTTAGAACTCATTAATTTACTGTCTTCAACTCAACATGTGATGGGATTACAGTCCTGGGTCATCAGTACCCAGTTTCTCTAATAAAAAATAAAATTTGATTATATACAAGGAAACAATGACTAAATTTATGAATCTCTCATATTTACTTTAGGAAATAAAAATAGTGTGTATTTATGTGGTCAATAAGTTAAATTCAAAATATTTTTGTCATGATTTCCTAAATGGAAAACTTCCTTCTGTTAATTATATGTTGTTGTATGTGAGCAATCCCAATCAACCTATATAGAATATATATGAAAATTCCCAGGGTTTTTTTGTATAGCTGTTTAACAAAATATTTCTTGTAAAATATTTTCTAACTTGAAGAAAAGATGGTGGTACATCTGGTCATTTGCCATGTTTTCATTGTGTGGTCTTTACCCTTGGGAGGGTTCTTACCTTGCGTGGTATCTATATCTGCATGCACAGGTTGCATGCTTTTAAATATGTAAGAAACAAATATATTCTAATAGTATGAATGTTTTAATAAAAATAAGGCATGAAGCATCCCTTATGAAAATGGTATCAATAATCTAAAAGTTGTTTTTAAATCACTACAAAACTGATAGTACACATGTAACAGTTCAAATAAAAGGTTTGGAGCAAATTCCTCATTATAATAAATAACCAAGCATTATAATTGTTAATGTATCATTTTCTTTTCTACTGTGACCATGTTTTTGTCAAATATTAGGGAAGATAAAGGAGTGGATGTTCTAATGTAAGAATCAAAGATGAAGTTATTATACAAATAAATGTAATGTGAAATAATAGACACTCTCAAATGTTAATATTTTAAAACAGAATCACTTAGGGAGAAATGTATTGCAATTTAAAATGTGTATAACATATCTTAGGTTTTAACAATCCATTTGTTTGAAGGTGGCCTAAAAACTACGTATTCAAGGAGAAAGATTACATCTTTTACTCCCAACCTTGTAATGCCACTTAAAAGTGTCCCACTAGGAGAATGTAGCAAAGTGTTTGCTATCAATTTGGATGGTAAGGTCGGATTCTGTGAAGGCTGGAAGGTTGTTTCTAGTTCACAACCAATTTCAGCATCTTGAAGGTGAGGGGATGTGGGGGATGTCCATGTTTTGACTTCAGAGTCCCTAGGGCACATGTGAGAGTGTGCACAGAAGTGGGAATGCCTTGCATCTGGTCTAATAGAGTTGCCTGAGAGGTGACCTCAGCAAATAGAGACAGAGACAGTCAATTAAATGCCAGGCATGAGGAAAGACTAAAATAAATGACTCAGCGAGATGTCTCACACTAACCATAAAAAGAGAAAGAATAAACCTGAGAAAAGAAACCCAAATGGGATTCTTTAAAGTGCCCAGAAAGAGCCTGAGGATAGCAAGAGTCACATTTAATATCTGTCAGGCTCAGAGAGCTCAAACTGCAGAACAAAGTAAGAACTGTCTAGCTCCATTTTTATTCCCTCTTCACAATACTTGAGCAATAGCCGTGGCTGAATTTGCAGCTGTCATTGGGGAACAAGTTGAGGTTGGTTTCCTTATAAGTTTATATTCAGAAATTAGAAGCATACAGCTTTGTTCCCCTGTTGCTTAAGCATGGACTAATTTCAAGAGGTTAAGAAATGTAGATTGAAAGCATAGCACTGCAATATTGACTTTCATATAGTTCTGGGTATATAAATTTCAAAATTAATTTTTCATGACTATAGTAGGACAAACTAAATTTTATAACCTGAGAATGGCCAGTACTTTCTGAGATATGCTAAGACTTCATAAAGATGTGGGAGATATTTTACACATTTAAGTGTAAGAAATGGTTAGGGAAAAGGTAAAACTGTATTTGATTCTAATCTCAATACAATGTTGGGTTAGGGCATCATTTACATATACTAATAAAGCACAAAAATACTCTAGGGACGAATCTAATTTATATTTTAAAAATACATCACATATTTAAGTGAGTATATTATATTTTCATATAAATTATAAAGATGAATAGAAAAGGACCTAAGAGATAGCAGCTACTGATAAGTTAAGACAGGACAATTGAAAGGGTAAAGAAACATGGACAAAGAAGATGGGTTATAAATGTTATTGTTCATTATTATTATTATTATTACCAATCCTGAAACTTGAACCCATGGCCTGAGCACTGTGTTCCTGGCTTCATTTTGCTCAAGGCTAGCACTCTACCACTTGAGCCACAGTGCCACTTCTGACTTTTTCTACATATGTGGTGCTGAGGAATAGAACCCAGGGCTTCATGTAAGCAAGGCAAGCACTCTACCACTAGGCCATATTCCCATCCCCCGTTACTGTTTTTAATATGAAAAGGATGTTGATTTATTTTGTTCTTGTTTTTCACAATTTCTATTAAAATTGCTCAATTTTGCTTGGAAAGACTACTCGTGTTTTAAATATTTTCTCTTATCTATTACAATATTGGTAGGAATGAAATCCTTAAGAAAATTTTAACACGTTATTTTCTTTTTGGTTATCTATGATCCGTGCCCAAATATTGTCAGTTCTACACCTGTCTGATCAGTTTCTCTTATCTTCTGCCTTTAAAATACTTCTTATTCTCACTACTCAGGAAGCTGAGATCTGATGATCATGGTTCAAAGCCAGCCTGAGTAAGGAAGTCCATGAGACTCTTATCTCCAGTTAACTATTAAAAAAAAAAAAAAAAAGCCAGACGCATAGATGTGGCCGTGCTCAACTGGTGGAGCAAAAGCCTAGGTAGAGTGCACAGGCCCTGAGGAATGACACACACACACACACACACACACACACACACACACACACACACACACCTTATTTTTATCTTACAAGTAATAATTAGCTGGTACTTCAGATTCCTGTTTATTTTATACTGTTTTGTGTTTTGTTCCTTTTAAATTTTCTTCTAAATTGTTTTTAAATTTTAAGTTAAGAATAGAAAATGTATCAAAAATGTCTCAATACAGTGTATGATAATTTGAAATCAAAGCTATGATATGTTAAAGATTTTTATTGTATTAGTTGATAAAGCTGCTCAAACCATTTGCTCCAATCTATTTTAGAAGTAAGCAAAATTTCCAACAACAGATCAGAAGCTACCAATGAAATTTTGGCAGTTTTTGTATCAATTTATAATATCTACTTGGCAAATTATAAAATTTAGGCTCATAAAACTCTAATTCATCCCAGACAACATCCTTTCACATGGAGATATTCACATGGCTCTGGTAGTAGAGCATCTGCTTAGCAAGCATTAGGTCAGCGTTCATATCTCAGCACCACTCAAAGAAAAAAGAAAAAAGAGAAAAGATCAGAAAGACTTAGTATCATTACTATCCAATTTCACTTCCTAAAAATTAGCATTTCATTTTTTCTGACTCAAAAAATTTTAACTACGCATTAATGAACTATACTATCAACTATACTATCCGGGTTTTTTTTTTTGTTTGTTTTTTGCCAGTTATTTGGCTTGGACTCAGGGCCTGAGCACTGTCCTTGGCTTCCTTTTGTTCAAGGCTAGCACTCTACCACTTGAGCCACAATGCCACTTCTGGATTTTCTGTTTATGTGGTGCTGAGGAATAAATCCCAGGGCTTCATGCATGCAAGCAAGTCCTCTACCACTAAGCCATATTGCCAGTCCACTATACATCTTTTAAAAAGCAATGCCATATAAACACTTACATGCTAAATAAATCATAGTCTAGTTATGCTTTACTTTCTATAATATATCTAAATTTTATAAAGCATGGTAAATAACACTCTTACAGCCTATTTTCTGTCAATAACAACAAATTACTATTCATGTCTAAAATTTTAACACTTGGGGGGCAAATGTAAGAAGATTGTGAGTTGAAGATCAACTCTCAAGCTTCTGCCCTCGCCCCAAACAACTCAAACCAAACAGAAACAAAAACAAAAAACTAAATAAAAAGCAAAGCCAATCAACAATAACCACAATGACAAGAAGAAAGAACAACAAAGACCTAGAAGGTACATTTAGAAATTTGCATAATATTACTTATGATTTGTATAAACTTGTAAAATGTGAAATTAAATGTAGTCCAGAAAAACTGCTAAGCCTTTTTGTACTACTTTTGTACAATCAAAACAATGTGGAAAATGGTGTTTAAGTGTAGGTGAGACAAGTCTTTTAAGAAAACCTTTAGAGAGATTTAAAAGATCTGAAAGATAAGCACAAGAGGATGGGGCTAGACCTCATATTCTTCCCATAAACTGCTTCTCATTTGTCAATCTCCTTGGGGGCTTTCCCTTTGCTGTTTGCTTACCATATGCTTATTCTACTCAGTGTGGTCCTTAATCAAATTTAGGTAGAGAATTTGAAAATTTTCTGAAGCCACCTGTTCCATGTCAGAAAAATGAGGATGCCCTGAGCACAAATAAATCATCATCATCATCAACATCATCATCATCATCATCATCATCATCATCATCATCATCTTAAAAAAATAAAGGATTCATTTTCTTTTATTATCATTATATTCTAGAGTTCCTTTTCAAAGCATCTTTTCAGAGTCTTGATGCCTAAACACCGAGCAGTAGAAACAAACGATACTGTAGTCTGAGGAATGAGAGTTTAATTTCCTAGAAATACCTGGCTTAAAACATTACATATGTCACACTAAATAGGACACATTTTACTTTGCTGTCATAAACTAATTTTTTAAAAAATCCAGGTATCTAAGAGCTCCACATTCAATATAAGGGTAATAACCTCTGAACAACTCCATAAAATTATCTATTTAAGTATCTCTCTGAGGAGAGGTGCTAGTGATACAAAACCAAACACGTTTAAATGTTAAACACTAAAATGTGAGTTACCCAAAACAGAGAAATCTCAAAGAATTTTAGAGAAGATTGAAAAGAATAGACAAAGTTGGTTCCATTATAGAATCATTTCTACTAAAAACATGAATTTTAGATACCCTCATGGAACTTAACATAAAAGAGATTGAAAACTGAGGAAATTAGTGGCTTATAATGTATATTATATATTATCCACTATGCAATAATTAAAACATCTTTTCAAATATATCCCCTCAGAATATATGTATACAGCATGTAGCTCTACTTCCATATTTTGCCTGTTGAATTTTACTCACAAGTACCAGAAGGATATATTTTCTCTAGTCACTTTTTTGGATAACAAAACACAGGTATTCCAGTTTTGAGGAGCTCCCTTTTATCCCCATTCCTGGTCCATACATATAATTCTGTGTGTGGCAGCAGATACAATGACCCCATGGCTGAAGTGTCTATCAAACATCAGCATCACCTGGTCATTCTATGAAGAATAATCACCAATATACCCAGGCCCTCTACTAGAGGTAGATCTGATGTTGATACTGTGTCAGTTCCTAGGAATCTGAGTATACATTTAAAAAAAAAAAGAAAAGAAAAAGAAAAACTGGAGATTCTGTTAAATACCTATTACTAGCTCCCGATTATTCTACTTCAGTTTAGAGTAAGGCAAATAAGTTTATAAACACATTTTCACTTAGCTTATGCATATAATTAACTAATAAGTGCATGGACACCTAACACATATCTACACATGTATACACATATAATACATATTATATGCATGTAATACACATAATATGTATATGTACATATATATTATATGCACAGAACTACACAAACTGTTGTTGAGACAAACTGATAGACTGGTTGGATAAATATTTGTACAATTTTTAGTTTATTTCATTCATAGAGAATAGTAATCTATATTAGATAATGTCATGTTGATGTACAATGGAAATTTGCTGAGGATTTTCCATCTTTAATTACAGGTTGCAGAGGTTCTAAGAAAAGAAAAATGTTCTACAATCTTAAGCTTTGGCAGCTTTTTAATACACGATATAATTCAAATTTTTATTTATTGTTTGTGTGAACTCTAAAGAGTAACATCATCTTTGTTTTGGCAATAAAACAATTTGTACCTTAGAGTTTTTAAACTACAAAAATTATGTAAAAGGAAATACAAACTACATGAAATGTGTAAACTTGAATATATTAAAATTATTATCACTGTGATAGTTTACTTGAGGTTCAGACATCATTAGATTTTTACTTATTTCTTCATTTTAAAATGGACATAGAAAATAAATAAAATGGACATGGATGGACTAAGTAGTCATTCTATTTACTTTTTTTTAATAGTTTGATATTAGAACAATAAATGATTGTGAACCTAAACAAATTTTAAATTTTATTTCATATTGGAAAAGCAAACATACATTTTCAGTTTTGAAGTACAAAACAGTTTATAAATTCTTACTTTACAATTTTATTTAATCAAGTTACTTCCTATTAAATATTAGCACCTTATATATTAATTTTAATTAAGACAGCATTGATTCCCAAAACTAATGAATATGCTAGCTTTTATCTCATATCATATTTTTATAATTTTAAATTAAAAAAAATTGCACTGATAAATTATTTTTAACATCTTCATAGTTTCCTTTGTATACTGATATGCCATTGGTGTAGTTTCCTACTATTTATTTAAATGTCAACCATATGTCTTGTGTATAAAATGTTTTAATTATCATTCTATTAAAAGTTGGATATTTCTTCCAGTGTTTCCAAATTCCAATATGATTTTTTTGCGGAATGTTAATATGATGGTAGAGAGAGATGGTAAAATTAGTCTCCACATTGTCACAGCAGGAACCAATGTTACTGAAGACTGGAAAGTGTAGTAGAATCGAAGCGTAATAGATGTTTAAATAGCAATGTGAACAGTGTCATTTAGTAACAAAAGGAACATTTGGATGTCTGAGAATTTAGCTCTTAGCTAAAGAGAGAAATCCCTTTAATGACAAACTTTTCTGTCTTCTTTTTCTTTTCATGCTTTTAGTGTTATCAGCATGCATATACACTCATATATGTGTCTGATTTATTTATTTATTTATTTTTATTTATTTATTTATTTTTGGCCATTCCTGGGCCTTGGACTCAAGGCCTGAGCACTGTCCCTGGCTTCTTCCCGCTCAAGGCTAGCACTCTGCCGCTTGAGCCACAGCACCACTTCTGGCCTTTTCTATATATGTGGTGCTGAGGATTCGAACCCAGGCCTTCATGTATACAAGGCTAGCACTCTTGCCACTAGGGTATATCCCCAGCCCAATAATGCTGATAGGTATAAAATCTATAACAGAAGCTGTTATTTTTCTAAATGATGATTTATGACTTGAAAGTATTGGTCTACCAAAGCATGACTTTTATGAGTGGTGCTGCAGAAAATATGATTGTGCAGAAGAATTTTACATATTACTTCAGGGGAATACCCAAGAGCAGTATTGCTAGATCCTATGGTCATCTATTTTTTAGTTTGCTTTTAGGAACTACTTGTTGGTTTCCTTAGTAACTACTCTAGTTTACACTCAGACCAACAGTATATTAGCTTTCTTCCCATTTTCTGTAATTCTTGCCAATGCTTGTTATCAATTTGTATTCTTGATGATGGTCATCCAGATTGGAGTGAGGTGAACTATCAGTTTTTGTTTTTCTTAGGATTACTTTATGGCCAGAAATATATTTGTTGATCATTTGTATTTCTTCTTTTGAGACATATCAGGTTAGTACACTTGCCCATTTATTATCCAGCTATTGATTGTTTGAGAGTTTAGTTAAAAACAAGGTGAGGTAAATGCAGTAGAACGAATATAGATTAAATGAAGCTATCCCACATTTGGACACACAGTTCAAGTCAACACACCATAAAGACATCTAAATATTGTGTATATAGTAGCACTGTTGGCAGTAATCAAGTTATGGAATCTGTCTCAGTGCTGCTCAAGAAATGAATTGATAAAGGAAATGTGCTACATAGACTCTAGTAAAGTTTTGTTAAGCCATAAAGGATATCAGGTTATGTTATTTGGAGGAAAATGGATGTATGTGGAAATTAATATGTAAAACAAATTGTATTAACCAAGAAAGATGATGATTGTTTAATCCAATATCCATGTTTTATTTAATTTCTATTATAATATAGATAATTTAATTGAGATAATGCTAACTATCAGTTCAAGGAAAGATCTGGTTTGTGAAACTCCAATACATCGTTTTATGGTCAATTTCCATGTTCATAACTGTATATGGTGTTAGTTTCTATTATGTGTGCACATTTACCTTAAAATCTATGAACATTTTTGCTTTGAAAACCACTGATAGTTCCTTGCTGACAATATGTTCTTGATAGGTTTTTGGATTGGATATGCTTATAAGAGCTCAGGGCCTTTTACAGAATCTGTAAGGTCTGATATACATATGTGTATGTGTGTGTAAATATGCATATTTTGCCTTCTTCCTTTGCTTTTTGAATCCCTTTTATTTATTTCTCCTACTTTACTGCTCTGGCTAAAGAGTTAGCTGCTATCTAGTTTGTCCCATGTCTGAATGACTGATTTTAAAATAAATACATTAGGAAAGTGAAACCTGTCCTGGTGGAATATTAGGTTTTAATGGGAGGTGACAGGTGATCAATGAGGGTAAAGAAGACACAAATTATCAAAATATTTTCCTTTAATTTTTAATGTTTCAATGCAGGGAATGAACTCAGCACCATATACTCTTACTCTACTTACTTGCTTGGCTCTTACTCCCATTTGCTACGCACCACCATTTCTGCTTTCTGCTCATTAATTGGCAATAGAATAACATTGAATTTTCTGTTCAGGATGGCTTCAAGTCACGATCTTTAGATCAAATCCTCTTCATTAGTTGAAATTGTGTAGACATGAACTACCAAAGTTTGGCCTGGTAAAAACATTTGTTGTGTTTATGTGAAAAGCGAAGTATAAGGGGCTGGGAATATGGCCTAGGGGCAAGAGTGCTTGCCTAGTATACAAGAAGCCCAGGGTTCGATTCCCCAGCACCACATATATAGAAAACGGCCAGAAGTGGCGCTGTGGCTCAAGTGGCAGAGTGCTAGCCTTGAGCAAAAAGAAGCCAGGGACAGTGCTCAGGCCCTGAGTCCAAGGCCCAGGACTGGCAAAAAAAAAAAAAAAAAAAAAAAAAAGGAAATGTAAAGTTTTCTGAGATTGATTGGGAATAGAAGTGAAAAGTCTAGGGGAATCTGATTGAAGCTGATCAAGTTATATTGTGTCCATAAATCTACTTGTTAAAAATCAAAGTTCCTCACACAACTAATTGATACGAGTGGGGGGAAATAAAAGACAAATTGAAATAAAATTTAGTAAACTTTATTTTTCTAGTGTACCTCATATAAGATAATTTACTTGAACAGTCTGAAAACATTTGAAATATATTACTTCCTTTTTGTATAAGAAACAATTCAGTCTTTGATAGTAAATCTGAGTGGCTATAAACGATAAGCAGCAAGGTTCCCTTTTGGGCACATCTCCTCCACCATTTGTAATTAATAGTTTTCCTGATAATGGATATTCTTACTGGAGTGAGGTGGAATCTCAGTGTAGTTTTGATTTGCATTTCTTTTATGGACAGTGAGGTAGAGCACTTTTTCATGTGTCTCTCGGCCATTCTCATGTCCTCTTCAGAGAAGTCTCTTTTTAGGTTTTTAGCCCATTTGTTGACCTGGCAGTTGGTTCATTGAGGATATGTTTTGGAGGAATTTAATTTTTTTGACTTCTATATATATTTTGGATATGAGGCCTTTGTGTATGTCCAGTAAAGATCTTCTCCCAGTCTGTGGGTTTTGTATTAATCTTGCAGTCTATGTCCTTTGTCATTGCAGAAGCTCTGTATTTTGATGCACTACTTTGTGGGTGGGAGTATAAACTTGTTCAACCACTATGGGAAATGGTATGTAGGGTCCTCAGAAGGCTAAACGTAGATCTCCCTTACTACCCACGTGCTCCACTTTTGGGCATCTATCCCAAAGAGTAAAAGCAAGACCACACTACAGCCACCAGCACAACTATGTTTATCACAGCACTATTTGTCATTGGTAAAATATGAAACCAACCCAGATGCCCCTCGGAAGATGAATGGATCAAGAAAATGTGGTACATACACACAATCGAATTCTATGCCTCTCTCAGAAAGAATGACACTGCCCAATTCATAAAGAAATTGAAGGACTTGGAAAAAAATCATACTAAGTGAAGTAAACCAGACCCAAAGAAACATAGATTCTATGGTTTCCCTCATAGGGAATAATTAGTACACATCTAGGATAATCTGAGCAGAAGATTGCAATAGTTCAAGAGCTATGCCAGTATGCACACACTAGATGATCATAAGTGAAATAAACTTCAAGTTATAAAAACAAGAGGTATATCACTGTTGTAGTCACTTTCAACACAGCATGTGAACCCATGCCATTTTGTTTGTTTGTTTTGTTCTGTTCTTCTTTTTCCATATTGCCTTCATGTGGTTTTACAGCTGATAGCACTGGAACTGATTTTAACACCCTAGATATTGTATATATGTGTATTGGAATAAGGAGAGGGAAAGGGAACACCAAAATTGAGAGAAAGGATAAAAAGACAAACCAAGGCAATAAAAATACTTACAAAACTTTATGGTGTAAAACAACTGTACAACTCATGGGGGGTGGGTAGGGAAGGAGGTGGGGGTGGGGGACTGGGAATGAGGGAGGAGGTAACAAGTTGGATAAGAACTGTAATCACTGCCCTACAGATGAAACTGTAAACCCTCTGTACTTCACTTTTACCATAAAAATAATTTTTTTTAAAAAAAACGATTTCTGGGTCTTTGTTAAGGAAATTCCGTCCTGTGCCAAGGAGCCCAAGTGTTTCTACTACTCCTTCTTTTATTGTTTTCAGGGTATCTGTTTTAATTTTGAGGTCTTTGATCCATTTGGAATTGGTTTTGGTGCAGGGTGATATATAAGGATCTAGTTTTAGTTTGTTGCAGGTGTTGAACCAGTTTTGCCAGCACCATTTGTTAAAGAGGCTATCTTTCTTCCAGACTATTTTTTTAGCTCCTTTATCAAAGATTAAGTGGGCATAGTTCTGTGGGTTCATTTCTGGGTCTTCAATTCTGTTCCATAGTCTTCAGGCCTGTTCCGATGCCAATACCAAGCTGTTTTTATTACTATAGCTTTTATTACTATATATTGTAATTCCTCTGGCTCTGTTCTTTCTGCTTAGGATTGTTTTTGCTATTTGTGATCTTTTATTGTTCCATATGATTTTCTGGATTGCTTCCTTTATTTCATTAAAAAATGGTGTTGGGATATTCATGGGTATTGCATTGAGTCTAATAGCTATGCCCCTATGAGTGCATAAGATGATACTAAGGGAAATGAACTCCATGTTATGGAAATGACTGTTTATCATTGTTGTAATTACTTTCAACATGCCATGTGAAACCATAGATTTTATTATTGATGATCCTCTTGTATCCCCTTCCTGTGGTTGTACCCGCACTATAACTGTATCTTATCTGAGTACATTGGAAACTGTATATATTGGTATTAGAACTAGGGAAGTGAAAGGGAATATCAAAATTGAGAGACAAAGGATAAAAAGACAAAGGACTACAAAAACAATACTTGCAAAATCATGTTGTGTAAACCAAGTGAACAACTCTTGGAGGGAGAGGGAAAGGGGGAGGGGGGAGGGGGGAATGAGGGAAGTTGCAACAAAAAGTACAAGAAATGTACCCAAGGCCGGACATATGAAACTGTAATCTCTCTGTACATCACTTTTACAATAAATAAGAAAAAAATTCTTAAAGAAACATGGATCTATGGTCTCCCTCATAGGGAATAATTAACACAGGTTTAGGCTAGTCACAGCAGAGGATCATAAGAGCCCAATAGCTATACCCTTATGAACACATAAGATGATGCTAAGTGAAATGAACTCCATGTTATGGAAATGACTGTTATATCACTGCTGTAATTACTTTCAACGTGTGATGTGAAACTGTAGCTTCTAATATTGATGACCCTCTTGTATCCTCTTCCTGTGGTTGTACCTGCACTATCTTTGTATCTTATCTGAGTACCGTGTATTCTGGTATTAGAACTAGGAAGCTGAAAGGGAATACCAAAATCAAGAGACACAGGGTAAAAAGAAAAACGACTTCAAAAGCAATACTTGCAAAACTGTTCGGTGTAAATCAACTGAACAACACATGGGAGGATGGGGAAATGGGGGAGGAGGTAACAAACAGGAGAAATGTATCCAATGCCTAACGAATGAAACTATAACCTCTTTGTACATCAGTATGACAATAAAAATTCAAAAATAAAGCTTCTTTAAGGAAGTACATAAATAAATAAAGGATAAGCAACAAAAGAAGCCAGAAATAAAAGTAAATTTCAGGAAAATAAATAGTTGATATTTTACTGTTATCAGGTTATATGTGTAATTTTATGTACATTTACTCCTTACTCTTAAACTCTGAAATTATTTATATTCTTAATTTTAACATATTGATAAAAATTTTATATTTCCTATATTATTTAGTAATCATGTTTTAATAATGAGTAAGTCACTCATTACATCTATGAAATATCACAAATTATAGCTTTTCACTGATATATTTCCTGTTTAATGACATACATAATTATATTTGAAATTGTTTGGTAGCCTGAATGTTATGTATAAGTAAAACTACTCAGTTTTCATGGTGGCCCCTATTGTTTATTAGTATAATGTTATTTAAATTGTATTTAAATTCTAATTTTCAGGCTCCAGGACATTGCTTTGGCATTTAACACAACTAAACAGAATGTACATGCAGAATGTTTCTTTATTCACTATAATGTGATGTCTCTTCGAGAGGAGTCAGTCTTTATACTTAAAAATCTTGCATTGTTTTTCCATCTTAGCAACTGAAAAATTTGCTACTTTCAATTTAGTATTCTAAATTCTAAAAGTAGTCATAGAGATATGTCTCATTTTAAATTTACTGATAGAACTTTATAGTGTACGCAAAATATTTAGCAAACAAGTATATTTTCAGGTTAGAAAATTCTCCTAATATTGATTCTTACCAATGAATATTAAAACTAAGATTAATATATATACATATTACTAGAAAATCATGCACATATAATGCATATAGTGGGAATGGTTTTCCTCTCTCAAAACCAAGAATCATGTAAGAGATTTGTTCAAAGATAGTAAAATATCTGTCAGACTTTAATGACACATCATTACCTTTTTGAATAATTTTAGTAGATACTTTGCTCTTTGAAGAGTGTTTCATGAAGTAGGGAACAATGTTAAAATAAAAACTCCTTTTACAAACTCCTGCAACTTTACAAGTAGTGGACTTTTTTCTTTTTTTATTAATTTATTTATTGCCAAAGTGATATACTGAAGGGTTACAGTATCATGCATAAGGCAGTGAGTACATTTCTTGACAAATTGTCAACTCCTCCCTCATTTTTCTGCTTCCTTCCCCCCTTTCCCAAACTCCTCCCTGCCCTAATTGTACAGTTGGATTACAGCAAACAGTTTTGTGAGTATTGCTGTTGTATCGGTTCACCTTTTACCCTGTGTTTCTCCATTTTGATGTTCCCTTTCCCCTCCCTAGTTCCAATAAATATATGCACAATATTCATGGTACCAAAATCAGTATCAGTGACATCCATGGTGAAACCTCGGGGAAGAAAGAAGAAAATGACGTAATTTCACATGGTACGTGAAAATATCAATGACATTGGTAAACCACTTATTTCCATAAGTTGGAGCTCATTTCATTTAGTATCATCTTATGTGTTCATAGGTACATAGCTATTGCGCTATTGTCATCTTCTGCTAGGACTATCCTAGGCGTATACTTATTATTGCCAATGAGGGAAAACATAGAGTGTATATTTCTTTGGGTCTGGCTCACTACACTTAGTATGATTTTTAACAAGTCTTAAAAGCCTTTTTCAAGTATTCATGAGTTCAAATTCGAATTTGATATTCCAGATTAAGATCTAGGGATCACTTTTTTAATTGTAAAATGTAACAAAATAACAAAGAGTTTGCTATATTTACATACTGCCTTAGTAATTATTATAAACCGACATGAAAACTCAAACGTAAAAAAAGTTAGAAGTCACACATACCACTATTCCTACCGCTTCTCAAATCCTTTTGCCTCTCAGAAATAAGGTGTACTGAATTTTGTATCAATCGCTGTAGATTTAAAACATTCTCCCTTACATATGCCGCCATGTTTCTTACTCTGTACTCAGTATACAAATGTGCATTCTTACCTAGTTGAAGATGTTGCCTTTTTTATGTTTTATTTCCTGTCTCATAATTAAAGTGTCCATGCAGCACTTGAAATTTATTTAATTTATTTAGAATATTTGTTATAAACTTCACCAGTCAGCCCCTTTAATATCTGCTAAGCATGTCTTTTAATAGAATCTTTTTATGAGACAAAATGTTTTCATATGTATAATGAACTCCAAGTTATGGAAATAAGTGGTTTATCGTCATTGTTTTGTTCAACATACCATGTGAAATTATACTTTTTTCTTTTGTCTTCTCCATGGTTTTATTCCTTATTTCACTGTTACTGATTTTGGTACTCTAGGTTATATATATAATGTTTATCAGGACTAGGGAAGGGAAGGAGAATATCAAAACGGAAAAACAAAGGATAAAAGATGAACCGATGCAATAGCAATACTTACAAAAGTTTATGCTGTAATCCAACTGTACAAGTCATGGGGAGAGGAGAAGTGAAGAGGGGGAAGTTGGAGGACAAATGAGAGAGGAGGTAACAAGTTGGATAAGAAATGTGCTCACTGCCTTACATATTAAACTGTAATTCTTCTGTATATCACTTTGACAATAACTTTTTTAAAAAAATGAATAGGCTAAAATGTGATATTTTCTTGATTTGTGCTTTCCTGTTTTCTAAGTATTTCTGTGGAGTTTTTGAAGATATTCTCTTATATTTACTTATTTTTTGCCCTTATTTAAGTCCAATGATAATTGAGTTTTATGTAAGAGGTGGGTAATTAGAGTAGTATTTTTCCCCATATAGAAATTTTGTTAAATTCCTTTTTCATCAGTAGATATGAAAAATGAATACATTCTTTTCTTTGAAAAAAATCTTTTCTTCTAAAATAGGTCACGTAGTGTTATCTTCTTAGTCTTCTAAACATTACAGCGATTAAATTTTTAGTCAGAAATCACTTTATAATTCCTTGTGAATTGTAATCTTATTTTGAGTACTCTAAGATTAAGAAAAATCTTATTCGTGAAGTGGAGATATTAAGTTACTTCTCAGAGTTCACATAAAACATAACTAGAAAATCTTCAAATTTCCCACATGTTAGGCAGGTGAACAAGCTGAATTCACAGCCATGAGAATGTTATTTCCCTATGTATTTTCTGACATCTTTATGATTATGTTCTTTTATTTTCTGTTTGCAATATATTTGAGTATCCCTATGGTGTCCTCTCTTGCCCTTTCCATTAAGAGTCATAATATTTGTGATTAAATTATCCTTACTCAGATGTCAGTTTCACTTCTACAGAAACACTTGTCCCAGCTTCTGAACTTTAATAATTGTAACTTTTTCCATTTGTTTCATTCAGGATCTAGGAGTGAAAATTGCCCTTTTAAAGTTCCTCTAGGAAGATATTTTACTTTATTTTGCTTTTCTTTTTTTGTTACTTGGGATAGAACTCAGGAGGTTGTTGGGCCTGCTAGGCAAACGCATTGCCCCTGAGCTAAGCCTCAGCCCTCAAGCAGATATTTTTAAAGATCTCTGCCCCTGTCTCTGCCTGTCTGTTTATACTGCCATTTATTTAGTGAACTGTTAACAGTTATTTAATTAGTCTGGCTTTGTTAAATTATTTATGCAATAACTACAATAATTTTGCAACTCAAGTAAGTAGGACATATTTTATCAATACCAGGAAATATTCATCTTTATAAAGTATAGGGGAGTGTAATTCATCTTTAATATGTCAAAAATCTTTTCCATTAACCACAATTTCAATTAAGTGCCACAAGCATAACAATTCTAAAATCTCTGATGAGGACACAGACAGTTTTATTAAAAATTTATCATTCCTTATGACAGCAAATGCTGAACAGGATACATATAAAATCAAGGAAATAAAACAACTTTCTAAGAAAGTTAAATAGGTGAAATAAAGATATGTGTATATCTTTATTTTTAAGATTCCATGATGCACAATGCATAATATACAATGGAAAATTACTTATTTGATAAATAAAACTGTCCTTGATTTTTCTCCCTCAAGGCATAGTGAAACACAAAGCAGACACAGTACTTTTATCTTGAAAAGAATAAATCCTTGAATTTAAATCTAAGTGACACAGGAAAAAAAGAATTGAAAAAGAATAATTATAAACATGTATTTTATAAAAAATCTAAGCCTGATAAAATGATAGTTACAATAAAGTGGAATGGTTGGAAGCCATTATATCAAGAGAATAGTACAAATGATCAATTCCAATCTCTATCCAGAACCAATATAATAAATTATTACTACTCTGAAAAAATATGAGGCAGGATCAAGGAAAATAACTGACCCAAATCATGACAAATAAACTGGAAAAGGATAAACACATGTGAATATATTTAAGTTCCTTGAAATTCAAATGTCAAAGATGTACTTTTTGGCTTGTTAAAATAAAGGAAGTTAAAGGAATTTTACTTTTTTTATTAGATAAAATTTTTTGACACGGTGTTGTGCAAAAGGGGTACAGTTACATAATAGGGCAGTGTGTACATTTCTTGTGATATCTTACACCCTGTTTTTTTTTCCCTTCCCTAGATCAGGTAGACATATATACAATACACAGTGTACCAAAAACATATGCAGTAGCCACGTGGCCTACACCAAAGGAAATTCACCTAGGACTTTAAATGTAATGTCAACAATAGAGTTTGCTTATCCTTGTCTTATATGAACATACATACATAGCTTTTGAGCTATCGTGATCCACTGAGGGGTCTATTTTTTACCTTTATATGTTGAGTAGTTGTTGGGTTTTAGTAGGGTCCCTGACCCAAACCTGTGGGAAATACCGTTTGACAAGAAGTTGTTGGTTTCCGCAGATCTGGTCTCTACTGTCTCCCCCACCCCCCCCACATTAACACTCATATCTCAAGGACATCATGCCTCTTTGTTTTCTGTGTTCTAGGGGTCTCTCGCTCAACATTATTTGTTCAAGTCTGACCATTTCCCTGGGAATAACAATATTTCACCATTTCTAATCACTATGTTAGTATTCCATTGTGTATAGGCATCTGGGTTGTTTCCATATTTTGGTTATTGTGAATTGTGCAGTGATAAACATGGAAGTACAAATGTCTTTTTGATATCTTGAGGCCTGTTGTTCAGGACAGATGCCTAGGAGGGGTATGGCTGGGTCATAGGGTATGTCTATGTTGAGCTTTTTGAGGAACCTCCATACTGTTCTCCAAACTAGATGAACTAATTTGCACTCCCACCAACAATGGAGAAGGGTTCCTCTTTCCCCACACCCCCTCCAGCATTTGTTGTTGCCTGAGTTCAGAGTATAGGCCATTCTAACTGGGGTGAGATGGTATCTCAGGGATGTTTTTATTTGCATTTCCTTTACTACCAGGGATGTTGAACATTTCCTCATATGTTTCTTTGCCATTTTTATTTCTTCTCTTGTGAAGTCTCTCTTTAGCTCCTTTGCCCATTTCCTAATTGGTTTATTGGGCTTGGAGGGGCTTAGTTTTTTTAGTTCTCTGTAGATGACAGATATTAGGCCTTTGTCTGTTGCTGTGCTGGTAAAGATCCTTTCCCATATGGTTGGCTGTCTTTCTATTTTGGTGGCTATGTCCTTAGCTGTGAAGAAACCTTTTATTTTGTAGTAGTCCCATTTGTCGAGCCTCTCCCCTATTTGTTGTGCCCCTGGGAGTATATTCAGGAAGTTCCTTCCTGTGCCTATAAGTTCTAGCGTCTTTCCTACTCTGTCCTTCAGTAGTTTCAAGGATTCAGGTCTGATGTTGAGGTCCTTGATCCATTTTGAGTTGATCTTGGTGCATGGTGATAGTCTAGGGTCTACTTTGAGTTTTCTGCATCTGGCTGCCCAGTTTTCCCAGCACCAGTAGTTGAAGAGGCTCTGTTTTTCACCATTGTATATCTTTAGCTCCTTTGTCGAATATCAGCTGACTGAAAGAGTGTGGTTTTATTTCTGGGTCTTCAATTCTATTCCATTGGAATTCAGGTCTGTTTTTATACCAATACCAGGCTGTTTTGGTTATGATGACTCTATAATAGTGCTTGAAGTCTGGTATTGTGATACCTCCTGCACTGCTTTTTTTGCCTAGAATTCCTTTGGCTACTCTAGATCTTTTGCTATTCCAAATGAATTTATGTTTTTGTTTTTTTTCTTCTCTCTATTTCAGTGAAGAATGTATCTGGGATCTTGATGGGGATTGCATTGAATTTGTATAACAATTCGGGCAATATGGCAATTTTCACTATATTGATTCTGCCTACCCATGAACATGGGAGGTCTTTCCATCTCCTTGTGTCTTCTTTGATTTCCCTTTTTAGATTTTTATAGTTCTCATTTAATAGGTCCTTCACGTCTTTAGTTAGGTTGATCCCTAGGTAATTTATTCTTTTTTTAGCTACGGTAAATGGTATTATTTCCATAATTTCCTTTTCTGCTTGTACATTGCTGGTGTACAGAAAAGCTGCTGGCTTTTGTGGATTGATTTTGTATCCTGCTACTTTGCCAAAATGGTTTATAAGTTCTAGGAGTTTGGGTAGTGAGTTTTTTGGGTCCTTCAGATATAAGATCTTGTCATCTGCAAGTAGGAATAGTTTGATTTCTTCTTTGCTGATATGGATCCCTTTGATGTCCTCCTCTTGCCTTATTGCTATGGCTAAGGATTCCAGCACTACGTTGAAAAGAAGTGGGGTGAGCATCCTTGTCTTGCTCCTGAGTTTAGGAGGAATGGTTTTAGTTTCTCTCCATTTAATACGATATTAGCAGTTGATGTGTTGTATGTGGCTTTTATTGTTTTAAGGAATGTTCCATTTATTCCTGTTCTCTCCATAGCTTTTAATAAGTATAGATGTTGTATTTTGTCAAAGGCTTTTTGGGCATTGACTGAGATAACAATGTGATTCTTGATTTTAGTTCTGTTTATGTGGTGAATTACATTGATTGACTTACAGATATTGAACCATCCTTGTGACTGTGGGATGAAGCCTACTTGGTCATGATGTATAATTTTCTTGATCAGTTTCCGGATTCTGTTAGCTAATATTTTATTGAGGAGCTTTGCGTATGTGATCATTAGTGTATTGGTTTGTAGTTCTCTTTTTTTGTTGGGTCTATGCCTGGTTTGGGAATGAGTATAACATTAGCCTCATAGAATGAGTTTGGGATTTCTCCTGTTTCTATTTCGCGGAAGAGTTTGAGGAGTATTGGTATTAGCTCCTCACTAAAGGTTTTATAGAATTCATTGATGAATCCATCCGGGCCTAGGCTTTTCTTTCTTGGGAGGCTCTTGAATACCCCCTGTATCGCGCTGTAATTTATTGGTTTATTTAGTTGATATATTTCTTCTTGTTTCAGTTTGGGCACTTTATACTTCTCTAAGAAATGATCCATTTCTATAATATTATTGTTTTTAGTGAGTAGAGGTTCTGGAAATATTTCTTTATGATTGTATGAATATCGTGTTTATTTGTTGTAATTTTTCCTGTGGAGTCCCTGATTTTACGGATATGAGTCTCTTCTCTTTTTTTTTTTTTTTTTTTTTTTTTTTGTAAGTCTTGTGAGGGGGTCTGTCAATTTTATTTATTTTCTCAAAGAACCTGCTTTTAGTTTTATTTATTTGTTCAATGGTCTTTCTATTTTCAATCAGATTTATCTCTTCTTTAATCTTTGTGATCTCTCTCCTAGTTATTTTAGATTTGGTTATTTCTTGTTTTTCCAGATGTTTTAGTTTCATCGTGAGGTTATTCACCTGCTCTGCTTCCATTCTTTTAATGTGAGTGCTGAGGGCAATGATCTTGCCCCTCAGTACTCCTCCTTTAGCTGTATCCCATCGGTTTCTTTGTGATGTATTTTCATTGTCATTGTGGCTTATGAATTCGTTAATTTCATCCTTATTTTAGTCTGTGACCCAAGTGTTAGATAACAGTGAGAGGTTTAGCTTCCAAGTATTTGTATAGCCTTCGTGATATCCTTTGTTATTGAGGGTTACCTTTATTCCACTGTGGTCAGATATAATACATGGGTTGATGTCAATACTTTTGTATTTGCTGAGGTTCTTTGTGTGGGCTATGACATGATGTATTTTGGAGTATGTTCCATGGGCTGCTGAGAAGAATGTGTATTGGGTTTCTGTAGGGTGGAAGATTCTGTATAGATCTATCAGATCCATTTGGGATATGGTGTTACTTAGGTTCTCAGCTCCCTTGTCAATCCTCTGGGTGTTGGATCTGTCTCTTGGAGAGAGTGGAATATTAAAGTCTCCCAGTATGATTGTGTTGGGTCTATCTCATTCTGTTGTTCTGTCAGAATTTTCTTGACATATATAGGGCCTCTTTTTTTCGGTGAGTATAAATTTATCACCGTGATGTCTTGATTCTGGATTTTCCCTTGTATTAAAATGTAGTATCCTTCTTTCTTGGAGTGTGGTAGTTTTCTGATCCTTGTCAGCTGCATCGTCATCCAAAAGAGAGATTTGGGATTCAATATGATCAAATCTTGGTGATGTGGCTTCGAGTGTGGAGTTTATGGATGTCAGCGAGCTATTTATGGTTGCCAGATCAGCTCTCATCATGGAAATTTCTTCTTTTAAAGAGTTGTATTTTAAATCTATTTTTTCATTTATTTCATTTCAGGATATTAAGGTATTCATTAGCGGAGGAGTACACTGTATCCATTTTTGCTTCCACTTCTTTCTTGACTTCCTGAAGGTCCTTAGAGACTTCCATTCGAAACTCCTGGAATTGTTTTCTGAATTTGTTCCTGAGTCTTTCCATCATTTCTGCTATCTTAGCCTCAGTTGTTTTTTTATTCTCCATTTCCTTTTCAGTCATACTACTTTTTAGAGCTGGCGAGTTGGATTGACCTTTCATGAAGTTTGTAATATTTCTTTGTGATTTGAGCATCTGGAGGTCTGTAGGTGGCAACCTTGGCTTTGCTTTGTTCTGGGTCCCGCTGGTCCGTCTGTGGAGACTTTTTTGTGTCCTGGCTATGGGTTTGAGTTTGGTCGTTGAAGCTTACTGCCCAATGGGTGAGCATGACCATCTCTGTTATTGCTGAGGTGGTCATCCTCACTGCATTTGGGGGTGAGTAGGTTCTGTGTCTTTCTCTGCAAGACTGTGCTCTGCCGCTGTGTTGTGCTGACCATAGTGTGCCCCTGATGGGGGTTTTCTGGTTGCTGGTTCAGTGTGGCATGGAGACTTGTTTTCTTTGATTCTTTTCCCACTAGGTGCCGTGGTCAATAGAGCTCACATCTCAGCTTGAGAATTGCTGCTGTGAGGTGCCTTGCCCACCTGTGAGGAGTGCTCCTGTCAGAGCAGGTGTTGCTGTTAAGGAGTGGCCGCCCACCTGTGTGGAGTGCTCCTATCAGAGTGGGTGCTGCCGCTGGGAGGCCCTGCCCACCTGTGTGGAGTGCGCCTATCAGAGCAGGTGTTGCTGCTGAAGGGGCAGCTTTCCCACTTGTGTGCTTCCATGGAGGGGTTGGGCAGGAGACCCTCCTGCTGGAGGGCTAGCATGTTGACCCACGCTGGCCCTCTGGGGGACACGTGTGTGCGCTCTAGTGTTTCCTTTGGGGACGTGCTGCCCTGAGTTGTTGGAGGGTGCTTGTGCCATCTTGCGAGTCTGCTGTGGGGGGCTGTATGCGTGGGCCCCAGCAGGTTCAAATGTCTGGGCGTGGGTTAGTGCCCACAGACTCTCTGCGCCTCCGCTGTGAGGAGGCCATGTGTTTAGACCCAGGTGTCCCTGCTGGGCTGGTATTGCACACCAGCCAGCCTGTGACTGTTATTCAAAAAGTTCG
The DNA here is from genome assembly GCF_023159225.1 of Perognathus longimembris pacificus. Taxonomy (NCBI): domain Eukaryota; kingdom Metazoa; phylum Chordata; class Mammalia; order Rodentia; family Heteromyidae; genus Perognathus; species Perognathus longimembris. The sequence goes on along the minus strand of NC_063182.1, from coordinate 15,750,023 downwards.
CAAGTATCAGGGTGCCTCTGATGGTGTTCCAAGGCCTTCCAGTCCTTGGGCCTCTGCTGGAGGGGGGCTGGTGTGGCCGAGTTCAGGCTCCTCAGCTGGGGCTTTGGAGGATGCTGGCCTAAGGTGTTTCCCAGTCACTTTGTTGGGCACTGCTCCACCTCTGCTAGCTCCCAGAGGCTGTAGGGTCCTAGAGCTGCCAGATATGGGGCTCCTTTGTTCCCTCAGGGTAGGGAGGGGGAGGGAGGGAGCTCTAGCTTCTTTGTAGGGTTTGGGTCTCTGCTACAATTGGTCTCCCATTGTGGAGGGGTGGGGCAATGGGGAACTTACTGGTCCTGGATTGTGCGTGTTTCCCGCACTGCTGTGGGCTTTTCCGGATTTGGGTGCTGGGGTGTGGCGATCGGTGGTTTGGTGGTGGTGGTCCTGGCTCACCCCATCTGGCTCTCCCCATCTGCGCCACCCAGTTCCCCTGCTCCTGTTGTCTATTCCTGGCCATTCGGTCCTGAACCCCTGGTCCTGCACTGCCGTCTGTCTTGGTCAGTCTGCACTCCCTCTGGGGTCCATGGAGCTCCTGCTGTCTGGACTCTGCACTCCTGGCATGACTTTTCAACTGTTGCTTCTCTGGTCCCTAATGGTCTGTGATCCCGTTTACAGTGCAGGGTCCCCTTTCCCAGCCTGGCCCTGTTTGGGCCAGGGATGCCGGGGGGGGGGGGGGTACCTCAGAGATTTTCTGGCTCTGTGCAGGTTATAGGCTCTTCTTTTTTTGTTCTTTTTCATTTCCTTTGTTTCTCTGTTTGTTCGGGTTGTTGGGTTTGCTGGTCTCTTGATGGGGTGTTGTGTGTTGGAGTTCCCAGCTCACTATTCGGTTGGCGCGAGTTGGGGTGCCTCCCTATTGTGATGACGCCATCTTCCTTCAAGACTAAAAGAATTTTAAACCAATAACAAAGTGAGCATTAGTTTCTTGTATTCAGATACTTTGTTTATTTTAGAGAGATATTTATTTGTATTTTAATATAAAACTAGAAAGGATGAAAAGTAATGATGTTTGGACAGAACATTATTTTTTCCTATACACATGTATATCTGTCGATATGGATGTGTGTACATAACGTTTTGATGTATGCTCCACATAATAGAGAACATATCCGTGGAACTCTTTTGAAGATAAGAGGAATGGTGGAGAGGCAAGGAATGATGGAGAGTGATTAATTATTGAAATGTATCTATATTAAGCATACAATATAAGGATAGCCAATGAAAGTCAGTAACCAATAGAGACACAGGAAATGGAACCCAAAGAGCAATAAAGGCACCAAAAATCTGATTATTTGTAATGTGTGTGTGTGAAATACAGTGGTATAACACTGTCTAGGAAATGTACACTAAAAAAATAAATGAAAATAATGCAAAACTAGTGCCCTTATTAGGTAGTACCAGATATGAATATGTGAAAACACAACAATCTGTTCAAATTATTTGAAACAAGGATGAAGAATGATAAAATAAAGTTATAAAATAAATGTATGGTAAAGATCACTGTACACATGTAAGCAAATGTCATGAAAATTACACTTAATATATGCTAATAATGATGTAAAATATATAAATAAGATACATTATACTAATAGAAACAAAGAAAATAACGTTATTTCACAGTTTTTTCTCCTTTTATTTTTGCATAATTTCTTTATAAATAATGAATTTTAATAATTTTTCTTGAAACAATACATAGAATTGCCATGTAGAACGTTGATGTATTTCTGAAAATATTAATTCTTAACCTCACTAATGAATCTTACAATGGTCCATCAGTATTCTTTCAAAATAACTTTTGACATACACAATTTAAGAAAGACGTATACTTAATTAAATGGCAGGGGTTAATTACACATTAAGTAATAGCTTAAGTAGATTTGTACTTGGGTCATTAAATCATCCGAATTCAATATGTATTATGATGGAATGAAGTTTAGACTTGATTAATATATGAACTATCTAAATGGATATAATTTTCCATTTTTCTATTCAAACAGCTAGGCAAGCTAGATATCAAATACTATTTATAATTTGCCTATGAGTTCCCCTTAGATGAAAATTTCCATTAGATTCTAGCATATAGAATCTAGTATATAGTACACTGAAATCTGTTTATAAAAATATTATCTTATTCATTTAGTATAGGTTTTATAAAAATTTTACCTTTTAATCAGCTGAAACTAAAGTTAACAGATGAGAGAGAGAGAGAAATGAAGGAAGAAACACCCAAAAAATTTGAGCCAACAAAAATCTGTTGAAATAAATGGCAGAATTCCAAATATGAAGAATAATGATTTTTTTTTCTTTTATTTTTATTACTTGGCAATTGGTATTTTATTGGAATATATTCCCTCATAAAATATTCTTTGCTTGTTAACAAATTTCAAGCCTTATTAAGCATAGATTCTTATCTTAGAACTTTGTTTTATAAATCTAGGGATTCATCTGGATCTAACTATCACCACTAAAATCTGAAATAAAAGGTTGTTTCTTTAGAAAAATAACTATGTGGTTCTGTTTACTCACAACCTTTACTGTTTGGTTAGCATACAAAAATAAAATCCATAGGTGTTCAGTTGGAGTAAACTTAGTATGAATTATTGAGTACTAATACTTCATACCATCACTAATGACTATTAGTACCTCACTATGTGCCAGTTAAGAAAGAACTGAACAAAAGAAGGGTATATTACCTTTGTCTTAGTAAATAGATAAATGTATCCAATTATACTAACAAAGTAGCTCCAATTTTAAATAAAAGTTTATATAGTCACAGAAATACACCAAATACATTAACATATGTAGACTAGAAAATTCTTTAATCTGTGAGGACTGCAGAAAAATTAAAGTAGAGGTAGTATGTCATTCATGACTTCACGGAAGAGTTAAACTCAAAATTCTGTTCAGAAATCTTATTGGGTAACATATAACAATAATTAAATACTATTTACTCTGATGTTCAAATGGTGCCTATTTTAGTGTTTGTGATCATATATCTCTAACATCTACCCCTTGCCTCTGATATTATAGTTTAACAATCTCTAATTTGAGAGTAGAACTTTTGTGGGACAATACTATAAGATAATAAATCTATTTTGTGAGTAATCAAGTTTTAAAAAAAACACACCAAAGTTTTCACATTGGAAATTTAATTTTGTGAAAATAAATATAAAAACAAGTACTTTCACAGAAATATGTTTACATAGACAATCTTCTAAATTAGTTTGAATATTGTAGGTAAAGGAAACATGAGGAAAATTAAGAATATGCATGCTTTATTGAATGCTTTTTTAGGTATGGTGAATGAAAATTACTGTGGCAGTATGTTAATTATTGATCACATGGATACCATGCAGTATTATTAGTATGGCCAACCGATGTCCAGTTTTCAACATCGATGTGGGAGATATAATGGACTTGTCTGCAGGTGGGGCTGCTTAATACCAAGGCTGCCTAGCTTGGCTTGTGGAACTGGCTTCTGCCTCCCTTACTTCACTCCAGGACATCGGGGTTAGAGTTATAATTTATTTACTTTATTGCTATTCTGATTCCCCATGTTCCCCCATGATTTGCATCTGACTTTCATTGTTTATGAGGTTCCTTTATCTCTTTTGTTGTTCTGGGGTGAGGGGGGCTGGAACTCAGGTCATAATGAAACAACATAGGCACAGGTGACTCACTCCTATAATCCTAGCCACCAGAAAACCTGCACTCTTTTGTTCAAGGCTGTGCTCTACCTTTGAGGCAAAGAGCTACGTCCAGTTTTCTGGTGGTTTGGAGATGAGTCTCATGACTATCTTCAAACCACAATCCTTAGATGTCAGCCTCATAATGTAGTCTCCCTTGTTTTACCTATGTTCTTCTTATTCATGAAATCAAATGCAGAGAAGCTTCTACTCCACCACCTTTTCCTGCCTCCCCCATAGACAGGCATATTTCTGGGTAACCTTGTTAGAGCAGTGTTGGGGTTTCATTGGAAGGTATTGAATTAGCATGAACAAATCAGATGCCATAGAATAGGTTGTGCTATGTTTGTTCCTTTATTACTAACTCTCTCTACTTTCTCTGTGATAAAATTTCTTAGAAAAGTAAATGACAGACAAATATGTGCGTGTGTGTATACATATTTTCCCTAACCACAAGAATAGAACTGGAGTAATTATTCTCTATATATTGTTATTAATCAGATTTCTTTCCACAGATTATTTTAACAGATTGAACACTGATTATAAAATTTAGCTTTTCATATATATCTCCTATCATTAATGGTCTAACTAGTGTAATGTATTTTGAAAAAACATCAAATTAATCATAATGTAGATTTTAAAAATTCTTGTCTTTATAATTTGTTTTATATCACCATAAGGCTTCTTGCAAAGAACATAGTTGGTGTTTAAGAATTGTATTAAAACTAAAATATATTTTGCAAACAATTTATTCATGGATATCCCCAAGCTGTGGAAAATTATGATTATCAGAAGATGTAAAAATATTAGGCCCATGTGGTCCATGGTTATATGTTGCCTGTAACAAGCTATGTACCTCTCCTCCTTGGACACTTGTCATGGGCCTTAATTCTATGTTCTTTTGGTTCTTCCTTCCTTCCCCCCTTCCTCCCTCCCTCCCTCCCTCCCTCCCTCCCTTCCTTCCTTCCTTCCTTCCTTCCTTCCTTCCTTCCTTCCTTCCTTCCTCCCTCCCTCCATCCCTCCCTCCCTCCTTCCCTCTCTCCATCCCTCCCTCCCTCCCTCTCTTCCCTCCTTCCCTTCTCTCTCTCTCTCTTTCTTTTTTGGAGACAGGTTCTTACTATCTATCCCTACTTGCCATCCCGCCTCTGCTTTCCTATTGATAAAATTATAGGTGCATCACTATTCTTGATTGGGCCTTAATTCTTTCAGCTCAATGAAAACATATATTTACATTATGTGTGAATGTAGCAACCACATGAGTTACACTGATAAGTTTGAAATTAAGCAAAATTATTAATAAAATTTAGTAATTTGGGCATTAAACATATGCAAGCCAGATTAATTCCATTCATTGTAATATTCGTCTTTATTACAAAAATAAGTTAGATACAGGTAGACAAGTATTAGTAAAGAGGCAGCAATAGTGTTTGACATGCCTGGAGTTTATTCAACTTTACCAACATTTGCAAAACAGCAACATTCCTACATGTCTTAATTCAGGGCATATTTTTATATTTTATTATTTATTTTTAACTGTCTTTAAGCACTTGTACAAAGGAGATACATTTGAACAAATGATTTTATGAATGCTTTGCATCTTGATCAATGTCATCACTTTCAATAGTCTCCGTCATGTATGTAGTTTTATGTCACATTCCATTGTATGATAACAGTTGTCAAAGGTATTCCCATGGGAGTATATTGGCTCCAATAAGTCATAAATCTTTCATATTTAGTAAAGCTGCTGAATGTCTGAAATCCAACACTTAGCCTAAGATAGATGTCTAGGTACCCTATTTCCAACAATTTCACAAGAATTGCCATTGAGGAGCAATTGCAGTCATGGATTTTTTTCTTTCAATTGTACACTGAGAACATATTTCCTGAAGACATCTTCATTATGTCAGCAGGATTTCAAGAAGTAAATCATTTTCAAATATCACAAGGAGAGAAAGAAAAAGCATGAAAACATATCCTTATGTGGACAAACCAGAAAAACTAGAAAAATATTGAGTGTTTTCAGGACTGAGGAAATATTTTGTATATCTCCATGGAATTGTCCTGCAAGTTATCTTCATGTCAATATGAAGAAATATCAACTCATGGAAAAGATGTAATACTTATATTTTCCGAAGAAAAATTTTATGTCTAAATGATTGACAGTCTCTTAGATGATTAAAGACACAGAGCAGGAAGTGATCAAAAGATAAAACAGTTAACCTGAGGCTGAAAGCCATGGACCCTGGGGGAAATTCGTCATATGGAGTGAAGTGATCCAGACCCAAAGAAACATAGACTCTATAGCTTCCCTCATTGGGAATAATTAGTACATGTCTAGGGTGATCCTAACAGAAGATCACAATAGCTCAATAGCTATGTCTATATGAACACATAAGATGATGCTAAGTGAAATGAACTCCACGTGATGGAAACAAGTGGATCATCCTTGTTGTTATTTTCAACATAGCATGTGAAATTATGTCCTTTTTTGTGGTTCTTTCCCATAGTTTTACCCTTGATATCACTGCAAGCGATTTTGATACCGTGGATATTGTATATATGTGTATTAGAACTAGGGAAGGGGAATTGAATACCAAAATCAAGAGAAGGATAAAAATATAAACCAATGCAACAGCAATGCTTACAAAACTATATGGTGGAAACCAACTGTACAACTCATGGGGTGAGGGAAGTGGGAAGGGGGGAAGGAGAGAGATGAGGGAGGTGGTAGTAAGTTGGATAAGAAATGTACACACTGTCTTAAGTATGAATCTGTAACCCCTCTGTACATCACTTTGACAATGAAGAAATGAATAAAAAGACAAACAGGCTATGTAAATGCTACACCGCACAAATTAATTAGAAGTTTAACTTACGTGAGAGAAAATATATACTAAATCCATAAAATGCCCTACTGAAACTAAACACAAAAAATAGAAAAGAAGCAAATACTAATTGAACTGGAAATTGTCTAAGTCAACAACCACCTCTAAGTGATTAGTCACATCTAATTAAAAGACAAAGGTTTCCATAGTTAGTTTTAATGAGAAGACCATACTTTAGGTCTTATGATAGAACTTACTTTAAATAAAGATTCAGACCACAAGCAAAGAGATGGAAAATTACAAATGTGTTACTCATTTGTGAGAAAAGTCAAGTAATAAATACATTCCATGGTAACTTGAATCTGAAACTGTGTTTAGAAAAAGGAAAATTATAAGGAATAAGAAGAAAAACAAGGAGCAAAAGTGATCAATTCTCAGCTACAAACTAGGAACAATTGCAACTTCTTTTTTTTTTTTTTTTTCCAGTCATGGGGCTTGAACTCAGGGCCTGAGAACTGTCTCTGTTTTCTTTTTGCTCAAGGCTAGCACTCTGCCAATGTGAGCCACAGCACCACTTCTGCCCTTTTCTATATATATGTTGCTGAGGAATTGAACCTAGGGCTTCATGTATATGAGGCAAACACTCTTGCCACTAGGCCATATTCCCAGCCCCCAATTGCAACTTTTTAATTATCACATTGTAGTACTTCTTTAATAATTAGCTGCTTAAGAAAGAAAATAAATAAAAAAATTTCCAAAAAGAAATATCATCCAATTTGATCCCGCTGACTTACTGAACATTTCACAAAATACTCAAAGCAAACAAAAGCAAATAAGCACAATATACATCCTTCTGGTTCAAATTGAATATTCTCCAAAATAGATTGAATTATTGGCCACAAAAGACACTTTTAAAAAGTTAAAGATGAAAACCCATGAGAAGTATATCATCTAGCCCCAGTCTAATTAAGCTAGAAATTGATAAAAGACATGGAAACTCAAATTAGGAGATGACGTAGAAAATCCCCAAAAGAATTAAATGAAATGGAAAACACAGCTCATATTTTTAGAATGCATTGAAATCATTCCACATTAATGTAAATATTAAGAAAAAAGAAGCCAGGCCTCATGGTACATACCTATAATCCCCACTTCTCAGGAAACCAGGTCTAGACAATTTCAAATTCAAGTCCATGAAGCCAGCGGATCAGGAGTTCAAGATCAATCCATATCATTATCACGTTAAAAAAAAAAACTTAAAAAAATTAACATATCAATAAGTTTCTACCAAAGGAAGGTGGCAAACAGAAAATGATTTAAATGAAGTCAAATGAATAAAACCTTCAGTATATACAGGTAAGAGAAGAAGAAAAACGATTCCTTGAGCCATCATAATAATATGGAAACATCTTAAATGCACACTGCTAAGTGAAACGTGCCAAGCTGAAAAGGTTATGTAATAAACTTCCACCTGTATGACATTCTAGAAAGGCCAAGAACACAGATCAAATAAAATGTAATAGTGGAAGTTCAGGTGGAAGGAGGAATTTGGGTAGAACTGAAGTATTTTTAGGCAATCAGCATATACTTTTTGATATAGCAATAGAGAATTATGTTATCATTTACTTGCAAAAATCTGTTGAATGCACAAAGAGTGAAACTAAAGGTAAAGTGAAGACTTTGTCTAATAATATTTATCATTATTGGCTTACTGGTTATAATAAACATTTCACCAGAACCAAGATATTAATGACAGGGAAAACCATGGGGAGAGGAACAGGTAAGGATATTACTGTACTTAACTATCAATTTTTTGTAAACTCAAACTTAGCCTTAAAATTTGTGTAAGTAAAAGACAGTATAAACACATGGAATTTCTGCATCAAATAAGTTAAAAGGGCTTGTATCATTTATACCTTTATACTTTAGGACAGAATTCATGTGCATAATCTACTAAAGTTGTTAAAATAAGAAAAATACACTGACACAGTGTCATGTACCCATAACCTTGGAGAATGATGGAGGGATATTCCAGGAGTCCAGGATGTAGGCACAATCCTGAGCAGCATAGCAAAACCACACACACACACACACACACACACACACACACACACACACACACACACACACACACTCTCCTTGAGTGGCATACCTTCCAGTGGGAAGTAATGATGAGGAAACTCATGTGAGGACTAGTACAAGCATGTTAAAATATTTAAGCCTATTTCTTAAGAATAAAAATTGTTAACTTCTATGTCTCACACAAATGTGTATATTATAAATATATTTCATCATATGCCATATAATATATTGCAATGACATAAACTACCAATGTAAGGTATTTATAAAGCAGGGGAGAAGGATGTTTTGTTTAGAATGCACAACATTCCCTCAGATTATATAAATTTAACAGAAGGAATATTCACAAGGACACATACAGCAGTACAATGTTTTACTTGAATGCATATTCTTTCTTTTCTGAAATTAAGATGATCTTAGTCATTGAATAAATGAAAGATTCTTTAGAGCCCAAGTCGACCTTATTATGGATATCACAAAGTGGATTGTACAGGTGAGCCTTAGTGTAGTCTGGGAGGAGGATGGAGAGATGGATTTGTGTAATGTTCTTCAAGGGAGCCTAGTAAAATAATAAATGGCAAGTAACGGATCATTCCAGCCCCACAATTATGTAAATGTTCCCCAAGAGGACGTTTATTATGAATACTGTCATTGAAATCACCCTTCCTTCAGTTGAATAGGGCTGGATGCCTTTGAAGACATGATTACTAAGCACTTCATAAGATGCCGCATGTGATGTTATCAGTCAGCCCTGGTGAAGAAATGCCACTGTGAAATTCCTTTGTTGTAGGCAATATTTTAGAACAAATATTCAAACACATCCATAAGGTGTGCTGAGCCCTTCCAGCACTGTAAGTCATAATAGCTCTTACAACAAATGTGGAGCATATTACTGATCATTGAATCATGTTAATAGGTATTTAAAGTAGTGCTTAACATGAAGCTATTTCAGGCAATAATCTCAGTGGGTTTATAAAAGCATTTGTGTCACACAAACAAAATATAAGGAAATATTTTCTCTCAGCACTATGCAAACTAACATGACAGCATTGTATAGTAAATGATTACAATTTGATGGGAGTGGCTATATCTTTTGCCAAAGAATGGTTCTGATCTAAGCATACATACTCATAGTAATATATATATATATATATATATATATATATATATACACACACACACATCTATATATCCAATTTTATACATATCAACTGGATTCTAATTTAGTTTATTCATTTTCATAAAATTCTTCTGAATATTCTTTCGGCAAATGACATCCATATAAGAGTCTTCCCACCTAAACTTTCAAAAGAAGTATTTAAAATTAGAAATGAGCATTTGCACTACATTACTTTATAATACGCCATGAAGTCTAATGTTAAGTCTAATCTTGCTAGACCACACTGAGGAACTGTGAGGAAAGGAAACAAACTTAAAGACTTTGGTCATTCTTCTAATAGTAGTGTTATAGTGTTGAGTGACAGGATATACCTACTAACTAATTTTTTAAAGATCTAAAAGAATAGACAGACAAGGATCAGAGTCATGGATTTATTAGCAGAGTAATGATTAAATTAGATCAAGGCAGATGTAGCTTTCATGATTTCATCTGTGCTGTGCTTAGCCTAGTACACGTATTAATGAAAAGCTTGCAGGAAGTTATAACCTGTAAAAACTGAATAAGTCAAATTGATAAAAACATAATGGGCTTTGGTAGAAAGATCTGAGAAAGTTTGAATACTTACACAGAATTCTCAGGGAAGGGGATGCAGCAAGAAAACATGCAATGAAAGATTGATCATGTGAACACTTTTAACAGTTGTTCTGCTTGGAAGTATAGTTGATACACTTGTAAACAATTAAATGAAGTTCAAGCCCATGACTGACAGACAGTAAAAAAAATAAAATTAATTAATTTAAGTTAAAAAAACACTTAAATGACATGAGTCCTTAAATAAATTATAAATGTATTTAATCACTAAACTTTTCTATTTGTGACTTTGGCAACAGAGTTTGTTATATATGTGTGTCTATATATTTATAACAAAATTAACATCTCTATCTGTAATATAGATATAGATATATATGTATATACCACAAACAAATATACTGATTAGTTGCTTCTGGGTTGTCTATTCATTAATTTAGCTGTTATGCAACAAAACATTTCAAAAATCTCTTTACAGAGTAAGTGACTTATTCTACTAGTACCACATTGTTTTCTTGTTTCAAAGTATTATATAAAAATTATGTAGGAGTGACTCTTCTGTGTTTAAAAGAAGGACCATTTTACTTTAGAACTAGTTATAAAACATAAATTTCACATGCACATTAGAAAAAATTATAAAATATATAAAAGAGAAATAATGATCCATTTAATCATATAAGAAGACATGTTTTATAATAAACTTTTCAGTATAAAGAGTATTGTTTACTCTCATTTTAATGAAGTAAAAATTTCCAATCTTAACAGTAAAATAGCAGTACTCATTTCTTTGAGTAACTTATTTTCTCACTGTGGTTATTTATTACTCTTATTTGGACTACAAAACATTACAACTAGAATGAGTTGTGTAGTAATGAATTTCCCCAAGTTTCAATGGTAATTTCCAGTGAGAAGCTGAACTCATTGGAAAGGAGTAGTAACAAGTATGTTTCTTTCTGAGATGCAACATTTTCATATTCTGAATAAAAATGTCTCTTTCACTCTGTTGGGAAGAAACATGTTTTTATGAGTTAAAGTGTAGCATCAACTTCAATCCCAATTATCTTGAGTTCTCTCTCCATGTTATATGTCTGGAGATATGAAGAATACATATGCACATATTCATAATGTGGTTATATGCAGGTGTCCTGTAGGACTGCTTTGAAGACCAACTGCTTTCTGAATAGTTCAGAAAGCAAGACTTTAAATTCAAACAAAATTCATTGGGAAGAAAAGTAATCGCTATCAATGGCTGTCTTCAGAATAGTCCTCAGTGATGGAATGCTGTGTAATAAATTCATCAAAGCATCAGAAAACGGAAACGATTTCTGAAGTAATTTAAATCTCCATATGCATATAGTTAGTTGATCTTTGAAGTTAGGTGTTCTTTTTCTGCACGTCAGTTAAGAAGTACTCTATGTTGTTTCTTGTATGTAAAAGTTAAGGTTTACCTAAAAAAGAGATATCAATTAGGAGAAACAGAAAAGGATAGGTTGAGTGGCAAAAGTCATATGGGATTTGACCTGTGTTTTCTGTATGTAAATAGTCAATTGAGCCTTGTGAAAATCAACACTTAATATTTGTTAATAGAAAAATAAAATAATTTGCTTTCTCTTTCTTTCAAATTTATTTTTTTCTATTTTTTTAGATATTTGAATTCTTGTTCCCTGTAGTACTGAGGATTGAACCCATGAACCCTTTGAACCTATACTGTGCATATGCAGTAACACTGAGTGAAAACCTCAACATACAGATTTCATAAAATAAATTCTATGAGTCTGTGTGTGTGTGTGTGTGTGTGTGTGTGTGTGTGTGTAAGAGAGAAAGAGGCAGAGACAGAGAGACAAATGATAAAAGTAATAAAATCTCACATGAGGGAGTCAATAAACATATTTTAAGAGTGTATCATTTCTACTTCCAAAAAAATCATGTTTAGCCTGTACACTCTCTGATTTCAGCCTTTTTTGAAAGTTCCAAAAAGAACATTTGATTAATAATTGCTAAACTGTCAAGTTAATGTTTATGAGCTTCTAATCCTGTTATATCCACTTCCATTTCTATGGTCCATTATATAGGCAATAGCACAACATTCATTCCCCTTTCTTTGATTTGTCAAAACTTCTGTTGTAAATTGTTTAGATCCTGAAAGAAGCTTAGCATCAATTCTAAAATTATTCCAGTTACTAGAACCCATTCTCCAGGATTTCAGTACCACAGAATACTCAAGACTAAGGTGCAATAATTTGTCTCTCAAATGTAGATGTTACCATCATGTATAATGTGAATCACTGTACTATATTATGAACTAAAACATGGAGTCTGTATCATTGTTTGTTACTAGTGACAGTTTTGGAATTCTGTATTTGTAATGAAATGCTCAAGACAAGGTAAATTTATTAAGTTTGTATAACTTACAATTCATTGAAATATTTCCAATTTTTGCTCTTTATGTAGATAATTTATTCTAACACCTTTCTCTAACATTTCCTTCAGATGTTCTGTAGGTAATAACTTTATTTTCATCCATTCATGACTTCAGTTTCACTCAGATATTAAAAAATAGACTACATTCATTGTGCAGTAACTTTAGAGATGGTATAGATCTTAAAGTCATTAAAAGCAAAATTTGCTTTGTTAAATGGCAATTCCTTTGTAAAATTTCTTTTTATTGTCAAGATGATGTACAGAGGAGTTACAGTTACATACGTTAAGTAGTGGGTACATTTATTGATGAACTTATTACCTCCTCCCTTATTTTTCTCCTGATTTCCCTCCTCCCCACTACTCCCCCAAGTTGTGCAGTTTGTTTACAACCTATTGTTTTGTATGTATTGCTGTGGCATTGCTTTGCATTTTACCCTTTGTTTCACCATTTTGATGTTCCCCTTCTTTTCCCTAATTCAGACAAACATATATACAATGCCAAGGGTACCAAAATCAAATACAGTGAAAAGAGGGGCTAAAACATATGGAAGATAAACACAAGAAAAAAGAAATAATTACACATAGAATGTTAAAAATAACCACAATGATAAACTGCTTGTTTCCATATCCTATGTTTTATTTCCCTTAGCATCATCTTATATAATCATATATACATACCTATTGAGGTACTGTGATCATCTGCCAGGACTATTCTAAACATACACTAATTATTACTAATGAGTGAAGCCATAGAATCTATGTTTCTTTTGGTCTAGCTGACTTCACTTAGTATGATTCTTCCCAAGTCTTTCCATTTCCTTACAAATGGGCCAATTTCATTCTTTCTGATACAAACACAGAATTCCATTGCATATATATACCACAGTTTCTTCATACTTCCAAGTTACTAGAGCTGAGCCAAAATTTGGCCCAACTTGCAGAATATAAAATTAATCTTCAAAATAAATGGCTTTTCTGTATGCCAAGAATGCGAATAGCAAGGCTCTTCAGGAAATCAAGAGCAACATTATTTGCAATAGCCTCAACAACAACAAAAAATAATACCTAGGAGTAACCTTAACCAAAGAAGTGAAAGACCTCTATGATGAAAACCTGAAAAAGGAAATTAAAACAGAACTAAGGAAGTGGAAAAACCTTCCATGTTTCCCGATTGGAAAGATTAACATCATAAAGATGGCAATACTGCCAATGGCTATCTACAAATTCAATGCAACACCCACCAATATCCCAACACCATTCTTTAATGAAATAGAAGAAGCAATCCAAAAATTCATGTGGAACAATAAAAAACTCGAAATAGCTGAAACAATTCTTAGCAGGAAGAACAGTGCTGAAGGAATATCAATACCAAACTTTTGTTGTTGTTGCTTTAACTCTGCCCTGGGCACTGTCCCTGAGCCCTTCAGCTCAAGACTAGGACTCTACCACTTTAGCCAGAGCGCCACTTCCAGTTTTCTAGACAGTCATTAGAGAAAAGAGTCTCACAGACTTTCCCTGACTGAACAGCAATCCTCAGATCTCAGCCCCCGAGTAGGTAGGATTACAGGTAGGTGCCACCTTTGCCCAACTTTGTACAACTATTTGTACATTTTGTACAACAATTTGTACAACTATTTATAGATTTTAAACAAGACACACAGCACCTTTGATAAGGATTCTGGGATTGCTTAATGTTAAATTGGAAATAGACATCATGTTTTCTTTGAGAACCAATGGCATATTATTCCACTTCAAGTTAATAAGTTACTATGTAGGTTAAAGTTCAGAAATTAATGCAGATATATGCCACAGAGATATGCACTTTTACAGAAAGGCTAGTCAATTAATTATGAGTTTTCTAAGATCCATTAATTTGAAACAATTCTGTTATTCATTTTAGTATTGAAAGAGTATCTGAAAGTTATAAAGTGTAATAAATTGCTCATTAATTTAAAATGCAATTCTATTTTCTGAAAAAAATACATTCAAGTGGTTCAAGTTTTTTCAAAAATTAAAAAGATCAGTTATTCTAATATTTGTTTTTGAAAAGCATTCTTGCTTTTTAATGTGGAAATGGACCACCTCTCTATATAACATATGTGGTCTATGTTAACAATAAACAATTCTCATTATACATAGTTTCTTCCATTTGTAAAATAGGGATTTATTGAAAAGGCTCTTCTCTGCTTCACCAACTACTATTTTGGAAATTGTTCAATGCAATTACATCCATTTATGTTGTCCTTCAATTCGCCAAGTTAAAACTCAAAGAACTTTTCAGAATGAATTTGAAACTACAAAACACAATTAACCTGTGAATTGTGAAAAGGAAGAAATTATCTGACAGTGATTTTGTGCTATTGTTGAACAGATGCTGGCCCTGAGATATGACTTCAAAATTCTTATGCTCTCTCAGCAGTTTGATGCCAATTCAAAATAGAGACTGCTCTTCTGAGAGAGCAGAAACACCACTCACTATAGCCTTAGTAGTTACGATCCCTTTCATTGAGAACATTGGCAAGAACTGGCATATTTTACCATCAAAGTGGACTCCTACAAAGAGGGAATATACATGTGTGCGCACACACACACACACACACAAACACACACACACGTACACCTGCTTAACTTGCCTATCCATTTAACTATCAGTATTTTACCTATGAGTTTGAAGCCTTCATTTTAAGTCAAAGAAAAACTTTTCTATAAACAGTTAATTTCATGTTCAGCTAGTGTTCAAGAATAAGAAGAGGAGTATCTTTGAATTTATATGTGGCATAATTTATGAGGAATCCTAATAAGTAGAGAAGACTATAAACAGACTTTTATTTTGTAGCTAGATTTCCATTTAAAGTTAGAAATGTTTGATGAAGTTACTGTAATGTAAACATTCAAAGATGTTTTTCATGAGTTGAGGCCACATCATATCTGCCAACAAAATTTAAATAAAATTTATTTATTTAAATTGAAATTTCATTTTATAGTACTTCTTAATTTAATCTCAAATAAAATAGCACTTAGGACTACCTTAAATGTGTGTTAAAACATGCTACGTTTGAACAACATGCAGAAGAAATACTTAGCATTTTCATTTCAACATATTTTATCAGGGAGATTTAGTACCACAGAAAGTAATAGACTTTCTTTTCTTTCCCCAAACTCATAATCTCGTATTCAATATTTATGTGTTCTTGGGCCCCCTCTAAGCTGAGGAGAAATTGCACGTCTAGAAATGAACACCTCAGTGGAATTCATGTTTGTAGTACTAATATTATTAAATAGTAACCTCAGCAATTACTATGTTATCAGTGGCAGCATTAAAACAGCAGATACCTAAGTCTATTTAATTAAATCTTCAATCTAATGCTCATCTGAAAATAAAAGATGAGGTATAAGTTTGTTGTCTAACATGCATTTTAAATGAACTGTACCATATAAATAAATCTGAGAAAATAACTCTGAAATTTACACAGACCAAATAATTTTTTATTTTATTCTGAGACATAGAGCAGGTTCTGGATAAGAATTACTTAGGTTCAAATCATACTTTACCTGTTTCTTCATAATGTGAGGTTGGGCAAATATTTAAGTGCTGCATATTTCATGCTTTTATTTCCCTCAAAAGTGAGGAATAATTGTTAGCAATCCAATTTCATAACATTGTTATTTACAGCAAAATATTAATAATTTTACATTTAAAATAGTGCCTAATACTAGAATGACCTGTATATATTTCTTAAGTGACACACATAATTTATGATTTGTATTTAGTTAACAGTAAGTATGCTACTAATTTAGCCATATCAGTACACAGAGATCTAGTTAGCTTTTAATTGCTACTTAGTATTTGATAGCACTTATTTACATCATTTACTTAATGATTACACTTTTGGTTGATACTTGTGTTATTTATAGTACTTTTATAATCACTGTAAACGTTCTTGCCTAAAGTATTCCTGTACCTGGTATAGCTTGAGAACATTTCTGTAAATTAGAGTACCAGAGTGCTTATTTCTTAATTATTTTGGACACCCTGAAACTGTCCTTGAAATAAAGAATAACAAAATGTCAAAATGTAAATAAGACTTATAACTTCCATGCCTGTTTTCAAACTCTTCTATGTTTTCTTCACTTCAATTGTTTTTGTGGTGTTTGTGTCCTGGTGCTACTTCCTTCAGTTAAAAAAAAAAAAATGTTCAGGGGCTGGGAATATGGCCTAGTGGCAAGAGTGCTCAGCACCACATATATAGAAAACGGCCAGAGGTGGCGCTGTGGCTCAAGTGGCAGAGTGCTAGCCTTGAGCAAAAAGAAGCCAGGGACAGTGTTCAGGCTCTGAGCTGGCAAAAAAGGCCCAGGACTGGCAAAAAAAATAAAAAATAAAAGTTTAAATAGAAATTCAGGTAAGCGCCATGTTTCACTCAAGACGCTGTAAGCTCTTCACAGCATGTAGGTGTTAGGTGTTTTCCTTTCTGATCCTCCCAATAAAAGGGAAGTATCATGATAAAACCAGTACAGAGAGCTATGACTTATTCATATATAATAAAGAATAAAGAATAACCAGAGGTTTTCTTTCACTAACTCAGATATTTTAGTACACATTTTAAAGACAATGTCACTCCTGATGAAAGGTCATGGGACTTAACACTGCAAGCAAAAGGAGCTCCTGTAAGAATCATTGAGAATTATTTTGCCTTGTTTTATCTAAGCACAGACACATAAGGACCCATGCTGTATCCATCTTTTTTGTATGAATGTTATTCCTGGACTTTAATGGAGAAAATATTGGTATTTCAATACATTTTCTGCTCTTTAGACAAAAAAATATTGGTCATTAACAGAAATGATTTAGGAAAATTACATTTCAACTGATTTGCTTAATAACATGATTATTAACTGAGAGATCAGTAGGTTAGTTGTTTTTCAGAAATCTTGAACGTCACTAATTTGTCCTTGAACTGGCAACATTACTACAAAACACTATAGATTTCACCAGAAAAGGAGAGATGAAGAGAGGGAGAGCACATTAATCTCTCTTCCCTGATTCTGTTTTCTGTGCTTTACTTGAATTGGATGATACTCCTGCAAAGTGAAGGTTCTACTTCATTTTGTGTGCTAATTCAAATACTAATCACTACTCTCTTCTAGAATTATATTCTCAGACACATTTAGAAATGATATTTAAGGGCTGGGGATGTGGCCTAGTGGTAGAGTGCTTTCTTAGCATACGTGAAGCCCTGGGTCCGATTACTCAACACCACATATACACAAAAAGCCAGAAGTGGCACTGTGGCTCAAGTGGTAGAGTGCTAGCCTTGAGCAGAAAGATGCCAGAGACCATGCTCA
The DNA here is from genome assembly GCF_023159225.1 of Perognathus longimembris pacificus. Lineage (NCBI taxonomy): Eukaryota > Metazoa > Chordata > Mammalia > Rodentia > Heteromyidae > Perognathus > Perognathus longimembris. Next base: position 15,731,928 of record NC_063182.1, on the reverse strand, counting down.
GGCCCTGAGTTCAAGCCCAAGAATGGGCAAAAATAAAGATGCAAAAAAAATAATATTTAAGTAACTTCATGAGCACCACTAAGCCCTGCTGAGCTGATGCATAAAGGATAACATCATAATGACTGATGATGCCAAAAATAATGGCACTATCACTAGCTGAAATATATGTACATATATACTAATTATATCTATTATATAAATGAAAAATTGATATAAGAATTGATGCAATACTAAAATCTCATAACTTGTTTTAATTTTTTAGCATTATATTTAGTTAAACAGAAAATTGACAGAGCCAATTTGGATTCAATTGCATAAGTGAACATACATATTGGAGTAGCCAATCAAAAAATCCTTCAGTAAACTTTCCATGTGACTTCAATAAGGTGAATTTTCTGATATTTTGATTTACATATGTTTAATTTAATTATTTATTTTAATATAATTTTATTATTATCATTAAGGTGTTTTACATTTCATAAGTCAGGTAATGAGCATAATTCTTTTTGGACAATGTCATTTCCATTCTTCATTTCCCCACTTCCCTCTTTTGTCCCTGCCCACAAGTGGCATATTCTGTTGCGCACATAGTATATAATGAATACCAAGAATATATTTGTTCATCCTTTCTCCCTCCATTTCTGCACCCTACCATTTACCCTGCTAAAGTGATTTAAAAATAAAACAAATGCAAAACATACAACAGTAAGAAAAAATTCACATGTGTTTTCCTGGGACTTGAACTCAGGGTTTGCCTGCTGTCCCTGACATTGTGAGGCATGGATACACTTCTGGGCTTTTGATGGTTAAATGGAAATAAGAATCTCATGAACATTCCTGTTCAAGCTGGCTTCAAACTATCAGCTCCATTGCTCTGCCTCCCTAGTATATATGAGAATAAGCATGAAATACTGCTGCTGGCTATAACGTATTTATTGTCCTATATTAAATACCTTATAATTCAAGGATTTCATTTTATTTTAATATGCACAGCTTTCTTTTTTTTCAAATTTTTATTATCAAACTGATGTACAGAGAGGTTACAGTTCCATACGTTAGGCATTGGATACATTTCTTGTGTTACCTTGGCCCTCATACCCCCTGCCCTCCTCTCCCTTTCCCTCCCCCCCCCCCCCCGGAGGTGTTCAGTTCACTTACACCAAACAGTTTTGCAAGTATTGCTTTTGTAGTTGTTTGTCTTTTTTTACCCTGTGTCTGTCAAATTTGGTATTCCCTTTCAATTTCCTACTTCCAATACCAGTATACACGGTTTCCAATATACTCAGATAAGATTACAGAGATAGTGTAGGTACAACCACAGGGAGGTGATACAAGAACATCATCAATAATAGAAGCTACAGATACACATGGGACGTTGAAAGTAGTTACAACTGTGATATAACAATTGTTTCCATAACATGGAGTTCATTTCACTTAGCATCATCTTATGTGTTCATAAGGGTATAGCTATTGGGCCTTGTGATGCTCTGCTATGACTTGCCTAAACCTGTACTAATGCCCCTCAGTAGACGAATGGATCAGGAAAATGTGGTACATATACACAATGGAATTTTATGCCTCTATCAGAAAGAATGACATTGTCTCATTTGTAAGGAAATGGAAAGACTTGGAAAAAATTATACTAAGTGAAGTGAGCCTGACCCAAAGAAACACAGCTTTCAATTATTTGAGTTTGTTTCCATTCAGTGTTGAGATGAGAATAATTGAAATGAATGTGAATGCATAATTTACTATATGTGTTCATATCATAATGTAAAAAGAATCATAGAGATATTTTGGTAGAAAATGAGATCTATATTTGCGATTTTAAAGTTACAAAACCATTGAAATTAGAAAAATAGTTAAGCCATGTTTATTAAAATGGTAATATAAACAATAAACATTTGTTACTTTGAGGTTGGTAAATATGTTTACATTTGAAAATAGATTCTACATAATAAATTTTGGGGCTTTTATGAGTAGTTAATTGGAGATAAGAGTCTCATGGACTTTTCTTCCCAGGCTGGCTTCGAACCACAATCTTCAAATTTCAGCCTCCTGAGTAGCTAGGATTACAGGGTAAGCCACCAGTACCTGGCTTTTTCCTTTTCATCTTCTTTAATTAGGTTTAAGTTATTACATATATTTCACAGTATACATTTTAACTTTCACAATGATGAAAAATTGTCATTCTACTCTATACAGCTTATGAAGTCTATGATCTTTAACAATAAAAAATCAGTTTCTCCATTTCAGATGATATGTATATTATGAGTCTTTGTTCCTTCCTTTATTCATTCTCTCCTTTCCATTCCCACCCATGAGTTTCTTAGTTCCCTTTCATCCATGGCCAATGTAGCCTTGGTCCTCTCTGCTATATTATTGTTGTTGTTACTATTATTACTGTTCTCACACACTTTCCACTCATTCACGTCTTGTTGCTTTTTACTCTGTTTCAGTATCTTGAGACCTGTTTGCTTTGTTCTATCTCTTTGCATTTTGCATATCAGGGAGACGATATGCCTATTTGTCTTTATGTTCTTGGATTGTATCACCCAGCCTGACTTTTTCTAGTTCCATCCAATTTCCAGCAAGTGCCATTACTTTGTCTTTTTTAATGGCAGTGTAAAATTCCATTGTATATAGATATCACATTTTTTACTCCATTCATCTATAGTGTAGCTTCTGGTTTGTTTTCATGACTTGGCTATTGTGAATAGTGCAGCAATGAACATGGAGGTGCAAGTGTCCTTCTCATATACTGATTTCCATTAGTCAGTGAAGATGCCTAGGAGTGGTATGGCTGGGTCCTAGGGTATGTCTATGTTTAGTTTTTTGAAGGCCCTCCAGACTGCTTTCCAGAGTGCATGCATTCCCTCCAGTAGTGCAGTAGGGTTCCTCTTTCTCTACATCCCCATCAGCATTTGTTGTCTGAATTTAGAATATAGGTCATTCTTACTGGGGTAAGGTGGTATCTCAGTGTTGTTTTTAATCTGCATTTCCTTTAAGGCCAGGGATGTTGAGCATTTACTCATGTTTTTTTTTTTTTTGCCACTTTTATTTCTTCTGAGAAGTGTCTATTTAGTTGCTTTGCCCATTTCATGATGGTTTGTTAGGTTTGAAAGGGGTTAGTTTCTTGAGCTCTGTGTAGATGATGGATAGTAGGCCTTTTCCTGTTGTCTTGCTGGTAAACATATTTTCCCATTTGGTTGGCTGTTTCCTAGTTTAGTAGCAATGTCCTTAGCTATGCAGAAAATTTTTATCTTTTTTGT